>NW_020664404.1:13186321-13207570 GCF_002925995.2 Terrapene triunguis
AACACCACAACACAGACTCCCCGACATTCAATGCGGACTCCCCAGCATCCTTCAAAACAACTAGCCAAGGAAAGGCCGGTACCTGTCTCGTTCGATAACGGGGGAGGTCACCACACTGATCTCAACTACAGCTCATCAGAATGAGGGAAATGATTGCTATGAAACAGAATCAGCTCTCCCGTCCCGCAGACAAGGGGGAACCCCTATCAGCTTTGAAACAACCCGGTCAACATTTTTCATTGCACACATTTTTTTCCAGATGAAAAATGGCCTTTTTTTCAAAAAGTTTCTTTTGAATTTTTCTCCTTTTTAAGAAACGTTCCCTTATTTTGTTTGTTCTGAATGGCGACGTTCCTTTGGCAATACTTCCCGTTTCCCAGCCAGCACCAGCTGGCAGCTGCTGAGACGTTTTTGCAGCTTCTCGGCTCAGGTAAGCCTGTCTTCCCTTAGCACAAGCACAAACCGTTCACTGCAACAGCCAACATACTCGCTGATCGTGTTCCTACTGCGGGACTTCAAAACAGGCTGTGCTTGTTTCATAAGAAAGTCAGAGACACCCAATATCTTATAACCACTCAGGAGCAGCAACTCAAAGAAAAAGGGCTGCAAACAGACGTGCCTCTTATCCCAGCAACCTGCCCTTAAAAGGGCTCTTTCTGTCACATTTCTATTCACTAGCAGCAGGAGCTCTTGACTCCGGCCAGAGAGACTCTAGACATGAGAGGAGCAGAAGGGTGTGGTTCCTCTTACCTTGGTCTGGCAGGGTTGGTGCTGGCCTTGCAGTGCACAGCGTGGCTGTGACCAGCACAGCCCAAAAGAGGAGGCACCTCCAGGTAAACATCCCAGTTCTACAGCTAGTGGTTGGCAACTGGGCTCCAGAACTCCATGGAGACTCCCGTCTAGACTGCTGGCTTGCTAGCTGGGGCTCGCTTAATCTTCTCTTCCAAACTTCCAGTCCCTTCAAACTGCCAACCAGGAAACAAGAAGAGTTAGATCAGGAGTAATTCCGGCCCCTGCGCAGTGACAAACAGAGAACATGGGAAATCCTCTCTCAAATTAAACAGCCTCAGACGTGGATTTAAAAAAAAAACCTGTTTGTGTTAAAATCGATGGGGATAAGTCGCTGCTATTTCTAGCCCTCTCTTTGATTTAAAATACAAGTGTTTGCAGCTCTTTTTGTCAGTGGGTGACATGTGCTACAAAAGAGAACAGCTCCACCGTGCAGTAATAAAGTCACTCTGCATGTGTGACCTTCACAGCTAATCTATAAACAGTGACGTTTCAGTCTGGACTCCCCTGGGAACCTAGGGGCTGGCTGCACTTCCAAATTTGGGTGCCTAAAGCGAAGCACCCAAAGCTATGTTTCAGCACCTCAAAGCAGCCACCCAGTTCTCAGAAGTGCATTTCCCCTGGGCTGCAATAAGGCTGCAGGGGCTCCACACCAGAGCTGCTTGGGAATTTTTCAACGAAAAATGCCAGTTTGCCAAAACCAAAACTGTTTGCAGAAAGGGTGGGTCTGGACAAACCTCCAGACTCAAACAAACATTGGAAAAAGGTCCGAAAAACCTGTCAAAATATCCAGTTTCAGCATTTGCTAACTGAAAAGTTTTGGTTTTTCATTGCTTATTTTGAAGCACACAAGTTTTAAAAGGGCCTGCCTATGTCACAATCTCACCAGATCTTTTGCTTCTATAGCATCTCTCATCTCAAAGCAATTCAGGAGCTTCAGAAACTTACCCAAATATATCTGCACCCACCACTGGGTTGCAAGACAAGTGACCCCACCAGCACCACCCAGCAGTAACACAACGAAAGCAGATATTCCCATGCAATTACATGTGTGCTGGAGCAGGGCTTGAAGAAAAACAGAATAGGAACTGTCCTTCAATAGTCTCCAGCTCCAATCAGGGACATAACCGGGGGGGAGGGAAGGGGAGGGATGTGTGCGCAAGCGCACAAACACACGTAACACAACAGAACCAAATTTATCTGAACTCCTCTTATCCAAAGCTTCCCATTAGCCAAAACCAAACAAACTTTGCATCCCCGCTTCTATTCAAGCGAAAGAGATTCTGCTGTGTACAGCTCTGTGAACACAGATTTTGCAGGACGACCCATCAAGGCCTTTCAATTCGCCCCCGACCGATGTGCACTCTCCCAATAAACGGCATTTGATCTCCACTGAGTGACATGCCTAGCTTGTTGTGAAGAAGCAGAGAGCTTCAGGATCTGACTTCCATGGTTTAGTCTCCAGCTCACTGGAATTGGAAGACCCAGATTTTTGGAACCAGCGGGTTAATTTGCATCCATTAGCATTTTTGCTCCTAACCTAAGGTTACCATGTGGAGAAGATCTCTCGATCTCTCACCTAGCAGCACGGAGATGGGCAGGACAGTCTGGACAGATAAGGGCTAAAAAACACGTTTTGATTCTCAAAATGAAACACACATATAAACCCACCAAATCGAAACCAACAGTTGGCGCCAAGACTGAAGACACCAGGGGAAGTGGAAATTTGCCTAGACAAAACTGAGCACAGCCGTGCTGCATCTGGGCAGCTGGGAAGCTGTGCGGCTCGACACAGGTTCAGCCCCTGTATTCAAACAAGACCCGGTTCAGCCCTCCCGTGAACGAGAGCAGCTCCCGGTGAGGTCAGTGAGGGCTGGGCCAAGGGTTGCGTTTGGCCACAGATTGTATCCCCTGTGACTGAGAGTGAATTGGGAGCATACAATGGCTGAGTCCACTCCCCCCACCCCCTTAAGCGAGTGGAGGCTGAGAGCCCCATAGCCACCACCTCTGCTCAGTTGAGAATTAGCCTGTAGCTGGTGGTGTCAACAGCTTTCCAAGAGGTGGCTCACTAAGGGGGACTTGCCAAAGGCAGCCCACGGAGCTCCCCAACAGCCCTCATCCTTAATGCATGGAGGCTGATCATTCCCAGCTTGCGAAGCCCCATCCTGAGATAGAAGTGTAAAAAATCGGGACAGGGGATTGGGGGGGGGGGGTAATAGGAGCCTATATAAGAAAAAGCCCCCAAAATCGGGACTGTCCCTATAAAATCGGAACATCTGGTCACCCTATCCTGAGATGAGCAGCCTGGCTGCAGTGCATTCTGGGACCTGTAGTCTCCATGGGCTGCACCACGCCAGTTTAAGCGTTTGGGGTGCCAGCACTCAGGTTCCTGGCCCATTGCCAGGCCCTCTACTCAGCCCTGCCCGCAGTGCCAAGTCTTCCCGCAGGCAGCTCAGAGACTCATGACTGGGCCCCATCCTAGTCTCCAAAGCACAGACCCACTCAGCCATCCCTGGCCAACCCCCTCCACAATGGGGTTAAAATAGAGGGCTAAGCCCTGCCTTCTAAGCGCCACCCTTGACTTTGCAATGGCATAAAAGACAACGTCCCCTCACCGCTCAGTCATTAATAGTCCCAGGGGCACTGTGACAGAACCAGCATGTTAGAGACCCTACCCAGCTAATTACATTCTGCCTCCAGAACCGCCCCCCTGCATTTTAGTTGGCCATAAGATTCTTCACTTCCTGTCCTAAAACATCAGGTCATTCTACTGTGCTTGATTAAACAGCAACTGTGTTCTGGGCCTGGATGCGGCTGCCATTCAGTAGTGGGTCAAGTTGCCTCTCTGTATCTTACCTACCATCGTGGTGGATGGGAATGTGAGACTTCATTCATGATTGCAAAGTGACACGAGATCTGGGGCTGGGATGTGCTGTCGATGTAGAATGCTGCGTTTGTTATCAGGATGATGATATCGATGCTCTTCTGAAGGCAGTTGAAAATAACCTGAATGGAAGCTGATGTTTACCTAGCTGAACTTTAAAAGGATTCTTCCGCCCGGGGCTCTCTGCTTTTGTGCCACCCAAACCCTCAGAATGGCTCCCAAAGGCAGTCCTGCTTTGCAAAGTGGCTAAGGTTTGAGGGCAGTGTATCGATACAGGCGCTTGGACGGCAAACACCAGCTTTATCTCCGCGCACCGGCGTGCTCAGGCACCAGGCAGCAAGTCTTAAAATAGTTTATTGAATGTTAACAATTTACCCAGGGTTGGGAGAGGGAGGGGATTCTTTGTGGAAAAAGAAGTCTTTGGTATTTTTGGAAATTATTTTCCGTCTCCAAGTGGTTTTGTTTATCGAGCGCACATGCTGCCCGGAACATGTCCTAATGTGGAATGTCCTTGCGAAGGCCTCTTCTGAGCACAGTGCTTTGCCAGGGCCCTCGCAGGGAGAAGGTAGCACAGCTTGAAGCAGCAGCTCACGCAAAGTGAGTCAGTGCTGGCACAAAGCCCCACAAAATTCTTTCCCTAATATACCTCAGAGATGGCTCATTTCAGCTGAGTCAAGGGGAGCTGCTTCCTGCTCAGCTAACCAGGACCGAATACTTCCATGGAGAATCACAAGGATCAGTCACTAGCAGTGATCTGTCCCCTGGCTGATGCTGGAAAAAGTGACAGTCAAAAAGTAAAAATGCGGATCAGAGAATGGGAAGGGAAGTGCCCCACTGACGCTCCATTTCCACTGAGTAGAAAAGCGTTGGAAAGAAGCAGTGCCTCAGTAGAGCAGAGGCAGGAAAGCAGGGAGATAGAAGAAGAGGAACCTCTTCCACTGGGGCTTAACCAAACACCCCATCTAGTGCAATCAAAATCAGCACTGAAAAGCAATTAGGCAGCCAGAGCCGAGGAGTTTACAGGGAGGGGCAAGACTGGGACTTACCGGCCTGGCACTTTCCTTTTTAAAGCTAAAACTCCCACTATTGGTAGCGCTTGTCCTGAGTTGCCAGGCCCATAACCAGCAGGAACAGAGCTTTGCAACAGAAGTGTCTCTATTCTATTGACAGGTCCCTCTATGTCTGAATGGCTCTTCTGCCTTGCCCCACCCTCCTGTCCCCAATGTCTGTTCTGTGCCGTGGCCCTGGGCACATGAGGTGAGGAAGCCGGGAGAGCATTTGTACCTATACAAACAAAGATGTGACTCTTCTCAGTGTTTGCGCAGCTTTTCTATAAATCTGAACAGAAAATGGTTCATTCCCAAGGGCTGGAACGCGAACAGGGCTGCCCGTCAGCTCCTTCCAGCGTGCAAAACCTAGTGCTCCCCACGGTTCTATGCCCCTATCCTCCCCGGGGCACGCTGCAGAGTTTTTATTTTTCAGGGGAAGATTTCAACAACTAAAAATGGAAATGCTAAGAGAGAAACTATACCTAAGTGCCCTTTAGAGACCTGGCTGCAGAGGCTACAATTATAACTAGACCAATTACACCCACACTTCTATTTAAAACGATGGACAGATCGCGTGTGCATTCATGTGCCCTCCCACACCAGGATGCCCACACAAAGGCAGAATCAGACACTGAGTATGCACCCAGTTACCTGTGCACACCCTCCCCAGCAGAATCACACACACTGCACATTCACACACGCACAAGTCCCCTCAGAGTCACACGCTGGTAATGCAGCTCAGACATCCTCTCACTGCTTGGAGGCCCCACAAAGGCATGATCTACTCCCACACCCTTTGCTCACATATACACAACAGATGGGCAAACTTCAAAAGGTTCCCAGCTTAGACCTAGCTGTCTAGTTTTCTACAATGCTGCCCCTCACCATGGTACCTGAGAAAGCATCCAAGCACCCAGAGTTTTTATCCAACCTCCTCGAATCATCCAAACGGAGCTGGAAATCTCAAGAGAGCGGGCTCAGCACACAAAGGGCACTTCAATCCTTGGCTGCAAACCCAGAGCAAACGTGCATTTTTTTTTTTTTTGACATTTCAGGGCTATGGAGGATTCTGACTTTACCCAATCCTGTTTGCTCACCTTTAGGGCATGTGCCCATGGCTCCAAAGGAAAGTCAGAGGGTATCCAATCAAGGCCAGCACTCTGCTCACAGATCCCCTAGCTGTGTACTATTTGCTGTAAGGGAATCAAGCAGTATTTTACCCACGCATACGCTAACAGTCACCATGTCCCACTGTCCCCCAGAGACACGCCGGTTTCCAGGCCTTTCAGTCAGGGAATCTAGTGATCAAAATTTAATGTAGCAGATAAAACCCAAGGCTGCTTCAGGACTCGACAGGGATGCAACTTATAACTCAACTCCCAGGTCAGCGTGTCATCAAACTCCCGTGGGCTGGGCTCAACCCAGCCACTACGGTAGGGTTGCGTTTGGTCTGACCAAACCTGGAACTTGCCCACTGGGGGCCTAAAAAGGACAATCGAATTGTCACTGGAAGAGACAAATCCAAGAACACATGTGCTGGGACCAGACTGAGCTGGAAGGGTCACCAAGCACCAGAGAGGTGCCTGAGCATGTGCCTGCTGCAGATCAGCACAAGGGTGGCGTGGGAGGATCCTCTCCAAAGGGCTGTGGCCAGCTCCCTTCTCTGCTCGCTGTGGTTTTTCAGTCATTGCTCCTACCAGTGGCTTTAAAGCCACATGCTCTTTGTAAAGCAGCGTGGAGGGGCTGTGGGGGGAGCAATTTAGGGTTGCCAACTTTCTAATTGCAGAAATCCAAACACCCTTGCCCCGCCCTCATCTCCGAGGCCCCACCCCTGCTCACTCCATCCCCCCTCCCTCCGTCGCTCGCTCTCCCCCACCCTCACTCGCTCATTTTCACTGGGTTGGAGTTGCAGGAGGGGGTGAGGGCTCCAACTGGGGGTGCGGGCTCTGGGGTGAGGCCAGGGAGGAGGAGTTTGGGGTGCAGGAGGGGGCTCCGGGCTGTGGCCAAAGGGTTCGGAGTGTGGGAGGGAGCTCTGGGCTGGGGCAGGGGGTTGGGGCATGGGAGGGAGTGCGGGGTGAAGGGTCCAGGAGAGAATTTGGGTGTGGGAGGGGGCTCAGGGCTGGGGGTTGAGGTGCAGGCAGGGGTTTGGGGTGCAGGCTCTGGGTGGCACTTACTTCAGGCAGCTCCCAGCAAGAGTCCGGCATGTGCCTCCAGTTCCTAGGTGGAAGCATGGCCAGGGGGCTCTGCTCTGCGCTGGTCCACAGGCACCGCCCCTGCAGCTCCCATTGGCCACAATTCCCGGCCAATGGGAACTGCGGAGCGGGCACTCAGGGCAGCGCGTGGAGCCCCCGTGGCCACCCGTATGCCTATGAGCCAGAGGGATATGCCGGCCGCTTCCCGGGAGCCGCAGAGAGCCGGGAAGGGAGTCTGCCAGCCCCACCAACTGGACTTTTAACGGCCTGGTCAGTGGTGCTGACCGGAGCCACCAGGCTTCCTTTTCTACCAGGTGTTGTGGTCGAAAACCGGATGCCTGGCAACCCTAGGGAGCATGGGGGTAATAACAGGTTGCTGGATATTTCAATATCTGACATGTGGGATTCTCTATTGTGTCAGTACCTGAAACCAAGCCGGTCTGGAGGGGCGAGTGGATGCTGGGGAAGGAAATGCTCAGCAGTAGAAAGGGAAGGCTGAAGGGATGGCGTGGGTGGGTTCTGCTCTCACTGTGGCTTTAATGGAATCCGTCCCCAGTTCAGGTCACAACACACCGCTGGTCATAAGGGGAAAGCCACAGGGCTAGTCGTTTTACACCCAGCCGCTCCCTTTGAAAGCAATGGGGACTCCTCCTTCCCCAGCCAGAACCATGGGAGCTGCTGGGTGCTGAGCCATACTGAAAACCGGGCCCATAATGTGGGCATGAATCAAAACCAGAAGCTTCACTTAAAGACTATGACTGGCCAGCAGCTCAGCGCTGAGCACCACCATGGCAGCTACCTTGGGTCAGAGTCCTGGCTCCAGAATCGCCCTCCACAGGCCAGCAGGAACTGGCAGTGGTGTAAAGAGCTCTGGGCAATATCTTAATTCACCTAACAGTGACCCCTACACCCAGCTGAAGATCAGGAGCCAGTGCCTCCGAAGTGAATCCCCTCCCATCTCCCCCTGGAAGGATGACAGCTGCAAAGGGGAGACCTCGCAACAGAAGATAGAAAGCACGGACCAACGGGCTGTGATGGGGAAGCGGGGTCTCCCATCCCCAGAACAGTGTGGCAGGGACATGGTTGAGGTACCGGGTGCAAAGTTCACCCCCCCAAGGCAAGCAGGTGACTGGATAATCACTTACCAAACACTGGAAGTAAGCATGTAACCCAGCTTGAAAATATGCGTGGCCTTAGGGGAAACTGCATATTTTTCACTTGAGTCTCAAGATAAATAAAGCCTCAACCTCACTGCAAACTAAGGAAGCGCCACAAAGTGCTGGGACTGAATTAATCCCCCGCCCGCATCCCTCCTCGCCCCGGACTGCACTCAGGACAGGAACCGAGTATTTGCCGAAATAAAGAGCAAATAATTCTAATAGTGTCTAGGGGAGAAAACAGTAATGTTTAAAGCAGACACAGACTTGGAAAAATACATGCCTGAGTGTGCAGAATACAGCACTGAACCCTTCCATGCAGTAACCTTCTCCCAAGCCACATGTACATTTCTAGGAGCACATTGCAATGGCTCACAGCTTAGGGGCTTCAGCAATATGGAAGGGATTATAAAAAGCATATTCCTAATGAGTAAACTAAGATCTCAGTCAGAAGCCTCTTTAAGACTTTCCTGAATTTGCTCCAGGCACCAAGTCTGATGCAGCCATCTAGCAAAAATCTAACTGATTGCCTTTCATCACCTTGGTGGAAATATGGGATCAGGACAGAGTAGGGAGGGAACAGTTTCACAACACTGGGATACCTTTAACATTTCAGAAGTGACCCCGAACAGGGGTGCTGTCTAATGGACAGGAGAGGGGACTGAGAGTCAGGATGCCTGCCCAGCTGGCCCCCGGCGTCTGTTCCCAGCTCTGCTACCAACTTGCTCACAGCAAAATCTGAAGCCAACATTTTCAGAAGTAGCCTCAGTTTTGGGAGCTCAGTGAGAGATGTCTGCGGCCTGGTTTCCAGAGTTGTGCAGAGCTGTGGGTTCTCAGTGACCTCAGCTGGGCTTGTGGGTCTGAAGAGAATCAGGCCCCGGGGATCTCAAGTTGGGTACTCAAAATCAAAGGGCTCTTTAGAAGATATGGGCTGTAATCTCCCTAGGCCCCATTCAGTGAAACAGGTATGATCATATTTACCTGCTTGACAAGAGAGTCGAATGATTGCAAAAAGCATGCAGCTCCCCAGATGAAAGGTTGCTAGAGAAGGGGAAAGGATGAACTCACTCAATTCCAGCAAATATTTCCCTACTAGAGATAAAGACAAACACGCACAAAAGAGAAGGAAAAAGACCTCCAAGGCCTGGAAAGCATAGGAGGAAGCTGAATTACCAAGGACTAGAGCCTTTGTGAGCTGATCAAACCCCAGCTGTCCTTTTCAGCAGGCTGGAAGCTATAATGCTATGAGAACATGCATCATGAATGCAGCACACTGGGACTGCAAGCAAAACGGGTTCTACTTCAGGTTAAATTTTTAAACAGCTAAATACGCAAGGTTCTGGAGGGAACAATAAAGTCACCAGCTCTCCTGAAAGCATGAAGGGTTCCCTTCCCAGCTTGGGCAGAGCAGCCTGGTTCCTTATTTTAAAGTGGAATCGGAGTCATGAATACGGTGGAGTCAGACGCTGACACATTTGTAGTTCCCGTGGACAAGAGCTGGTGGTGCAGAGCATGGGAAGAACCTCGCTCTGTCCTTTACCATTCCAGGGCAGAGACTATCTTGATTTATTTTAATCCTCTCCAAGCAAGACAATGGGAAGGCACCAGTGCATGCCAGCCACCCCTGAGATTAAGGGAGGAAGTGCTCATGTGTGGGGGAAATGGCCACTAGCCAAAGAACTATGTGAGGACCTGTTCTCCTGATCCCGCACCAAAGCCAAGACTAGGCAGGATACCGTCTCCCTCTTCTCCCCTAGCCCCACCACCCCCACACAATGTGATTTGCATAGAGAACTTGTTAGAGCTGCAAGAATAGTGAGGGAGAAAGAAACTCCGCATCTGCCTGACTAGGAAAGTGAATTTTGACTGTCCTATATATTCAGGACTCGTAAAAACAAACCCCTTCCACGCACACACATGTTAGTAGTGCAAACAGTCCAATTGAGTACATTTTAAGGTTCAAGTCACCAAAAGGAAACCGTATATTCAACTGTAAAATTGCAGCTTCCCAGTACCAATTTGTGGCATGCTAGTTACCTAACTCATACAATCAGAGAACAGAAACACTGCTATGTGACTTCAGTACCTAACACAGTACAAACTGCACCCATCACGATTGAATATAAAATTCAGATTTTGAGCTGCATTGATTTGATACATAAGTCAAGTGGTTTTGTTCGCATTCCTTGATTGGATGATTTATACAACTAACCGACACAGTATAAATTGCAAGCATCACAACTGACTATAACATTCAAATTTTGCAGTGTTGGTTAATTATATAGGTCGTCCAATCAGAGAACACAAACAAGATCACAGAAGCAAACCAGCCACCACAATGCAAATAGGGAGCATTTACAACCTGATTATTTTCTGAAGAAATTTGTGAATAACTTGGAATAAAGAATAATTATAGAATCTCATCATCCACTCATCATGAATTTGTGAATAAAAAGTCTAAATTTGTTGAATATATTATCTGCAGTATTCCCAACTCAAGCATTTAAAAATTATGAGTCAAAATCATGAGATTTTTAAAAATAATAAACTTTGGGTTCTTCTGATTTTCCTTGGTTATGAAGCCTTTAGGACATGTGTTTATAAAATATTCTAGGTAACCAGTAAGGCTAGACACTTACTTAAAAAAAAACCCAAAGCAGATATTCCCATGCAACTGAATGTGTGCTGGAGCAGGGCTTGAAGAAAACACCAAATATCATGAACCGTGCTGAAATGGTGAGAGTTGGCAGCATTATTTTAATTTGTTAAGAGTTATTCACTCAGCTCCAGAAATGTTCAAAGATCTTAAAAGGTGGTTTAAAAAATGCCAAACAATTTGTTCATACTCTCACAGCAAAGGCAAGTGCAAAGCTTTCCCATGGGGCGAGTTCTCTGTATGAAGGGCCTGTCTATATCAGGGATTTTTACACCAGCATAGCTACTCTGATGTGATACATCTCACTGCAGGGCTCAAACCTCACTTTACCCCGGCACCTCTTCACTGGAGGTTTGCACCAGCATGACGATCCTTTCTACAGACATACAGACAAACCCCTTGTCGGAAGCTACGGGAAAGGCCCCTATCATTCAGGGGTGCTGAGAGCCATTGAACCAAACTGTAAATCCTGTGTGTGATGGAAACCAATTCAAGCCAGGGGGTGCAGCAGCACCCCCAGCACCCCTAGTTCCAGCAGCTATCATTTTATAAATGTATTTTAAAATGAAATGTCACCCATTTGGAGCAGACAGAAAAGTAGCAGCACTATCAAGGGAACGTCCAGGAATTCCTTGTCATTTTGTTTCTGAAAGAGAGACTGACTGTGTTGGTAGTCGAGGGATGGAAACTGCAGATTCAGTGTCCCAACCTGGGGCACAGAGGATCCATTAAATAAGGCCAGGCCTCGAGAAAACAAGTTCACTCAAGATCAGCCCCCAGATACAGCTGCATGCAGAGCTTGGAGAGTCTCAATGAAGAGTTTACTTCTGGCCATTTCTCATTCATGACCAAGGATAAACAGAGGGCCTCATTTAGCTTTGTGCAGCTCAGTGCGTTACAGGAGGGAGGACAGAGCACAGCCAACATTTTTTTAGACTCACTAACAAACCGTCTAACATAAGGGGCGATATCTACAGCAGGACCACCCTAATGAGATACTCCAGCCAGTGCCTCCCCATAAGGCCAATACAGGCTCCAACAAACTTCCGCTTTAGCAAGGAGAACTATGTCAATAAGACATTAGTAGGCATGAGGAGCCCGGGCGGGCATCTGCATTACAGGGCATTAGCACACTGCATGCCTGCAAAAATAATTCAGATAGGAGGGATATCGCTGGGGTGTCAAATGATTAGCAGGGCTGGAAAACTACACAGCAGTGTTTTATGGGGATGCTTTTATATCATCCCCAAATACGGAATAGTAAAGCAAGGTTGGGGAAGCTTTCGGCTAAATTGTCTAGGTGTGCCAGGTATTAAAAAAAACTTTCCTCAGACATTCAACTATGCAGAGTACATCTGCTAAGGAAGAGTAAGGAAACATTTAGCTTAATGGCCGTGTCTAGAGAAAGTGCTATTCCATTACAGAGACAAAATCAACAGGCTTGAAACCAGAGGGAATATTTTCAATGCAAAAGAGATTTTCCTCCCCCACTAAACTTTGTACCTTAAGAAGCTTTTTTGGCTCAGAAAACCCTCCTCTTTTAAAAGGCAGGCTTCATTTTATGTGTTAAGGCAGCTCTCTTAAGGTCCCAGCGAGAAAACAGTTCCTTAAATCCCAAGAATCTCGCAGCAAGCCGAACCCCTAAAACTGGCCTCACTCGCTCTCCTCAGACCGCAAGGTTATAATGGGAGAATGGAAAAAAGCAACGCATGACTGCCGGGTAGTAATACAATGCAGGCTCCTTCGGGGACCATGTGGGGAGCAGCAGCCCATCCAGCGAAGGTCTAGGAGAATGCCCGGTTGCAATGCTCTGAATCTGCCGGTCCCATCCCAGGAGGCTGCTGCTGGGTTTTGTTCAATTCAGACAGGGATATCTTAGCCCCTTGCCTGTGCTCTCTGAACTAGCCAGGCAGCCGCATGCCTGCCATTAAGCTCCCAATAATCAATATGAGAAACATTTACCGAGTGCCAACTATCCAGAGAGTTCACCCAAGTTCAAGAAACAACCCCCCCCCCCCGCGCGCCTTCATTTCCAGTCACAGGGCTCCTCAAAAAACAGCCAATGGCCTGACCCCGGTGGCACCTGCCCTACAAGAACTCTGAAGCCACCTTTCCCCGTGGCCTATCCCTCCATGCAAACTCCAGCCCGGGGCAGTCTCTAAAGCCCTGCTGTAGAAATGGAGAATTCAGCCCCATGCGCTGGGTGTCCCTAACCTCTGACTGCCAGAAACTGGGACTGGATGGCAGGGGGTGGATCACGCCATAAATTGCCCTGTTCTGTTCATTCCCTCTGAAGCCCCTGGCCCCAGCCACTGTTGGCAGACAGGATCCCGAGCTAGATAGACCCTTGGCGTGCCCTAGCATGGCCGCTCTTCTGTTCCTCCCCTTACCCCAGCACAGTGACTTCAGTGGCTTTCCTGTTCCATCACGAAGGAGAGCGGGTCCCCGGGGTGTGCTCTGCCCATGGGACTAAGCAGTTCGCTCTCCTTTGGGGAGGTCTCGCCTGGTAGCCAGGCCAGGCACAGCACCAAGAAGTGCCCCCAACTCCTCCCGGTGGGTCCTACCAGGACCCATCCACGCCGGGGCTCCCTGCGGCCGGTACATCGCTGGGGGACACACAAGGAAGCGCAGGGCCCGATCCTGCAGGCGCCCGCGCGCACCGGTAACTTTGCTCAGGGATGGGGCTGGCTTGCTCCCAGAATCGGGCCCTGCGAGGGACGCGGCGAACTCTGCCCAGCACAGAGCGGGAGGCTGCTGCGAGCTCCCAGCGCCCTGCTCCCCGGGCACCTGGCACCGCAGGCCGGGAGGGGCCGGAACCAGCCCCCGCGGCTCTGCCCCAGCCACTGCTGAGCAAGGTCCGGCCGCCCCCACCGGGGCCCCAGGCTGGCGCGGGGACGGGAAGCAGTGGGGTGCATTCCAGCCTCCATCACAGCCCCCCCGGCGGACACTGACCCTCCCGCGGGCCAAGCTCAGGCTGCCCTGGGCGTTCTCCGCAGCGTTTCACCGCCAGGCCCCCAGCCCGGAGCTGGGGCGCCCCCTCTGACTCACTCCGGTCTCACTCAGCAGCCCCGCCCCCATGGAGACAGACCCCGGAGGCGCCCCCCCTTCCCCCTCCCCCCAGGAGCGAGTCCCAAAGTTTGGGGAAAGTTTGCCCGCAGCTGCGATGGCGCCTCCCGGGCAAGGAGAGCGGGTGGGGGGCCGCGTGGGACGCCCCCTCCCCCAGCTACTCACCGGTCCGGCAGGGCACAGTCCGCGGGGTCCAGTGGGGGAGCGGCCGCCCCAGGCGGGGCCGGTCCCGCTCGGTGCCCCCGGAGCTGCCGCAGAGACACAATCCCCCGGCGGCGCCGGCTGCTGGGAACAATAGGCGCAGAGCCCTGGCCGGGGCTGGAGGCGCGCAGACCTCCCGAGCCGCCCCAGCTCACAGCCCCGGCTCCATCTCGCCAAGGGGGCCCCCGCGCGCTGTAGATCCGGGAAGGTGTCGGCCCCCGGGAAAGACACAAGTGGCCCCGACGCCCCCTAGACTCCGCCGATCCAGGTGCCCGGACGAGCTGCGGTGGATGCGCTGCGCTCCCCGGGTTCCCTCCGTGCGCTCCGGAGCGATACGCCTCCCTCCTCCGGCTGCTGCCCGGTGCCCAGTCCCACACTACGCGCTGCAGAGCAGGGCTGAGTCCCTCCCTTTTCGCCAGCCCCTCCTCCGTCCTCCACACCCCCCTCCTTCCCAGCTCCTCCTCCTCGCTTCGCTCAGCCCCTCCCGCTCCGCCTCGTCCCCAGTCCTGTCCCTTCTCTGTCCCACTGCCCCCTCTCCGTGTTCCCACGCCTCCCTCCTCCTCTCCCCCGCCAGCAACCTGCCGGGCTCACCCCCACCTGGGCTAGCCTGTCCCGGGTGGGGAAGCGTCCCTGCCTCTGCCGGGAGAAGGATCAGGCTCCTGCTTCTCGGGATAGACAGGAGCGGGAAGGGCTCGGGACTTTGCCCGGGAGGCTCTTCCAAGTGCGCTGGATGGGCGAACAAACCCCTCGGTATTTGGATCGTGCAGTGAGCTCTGAGCCCCCGAAATGCGGCTCCTCCTTCCGCACGGAGCTCATGGCAAAATCTTGGCTGTGGGGCGCAGGTGGCTGGGGAACGTCCCTTCTTCCCCAGCAGAGCTGGGCCTTTGGCCACCTCTCTGGTTTACATTTGATTTGCCTGTTCCATTCCAAATAAACCCACGTGGTTTCTAAAGACTGATTCCAAACAGTGCAGTTTATTTTGTAGGGTGTGTTTCATATCCTGATGATTTCTGTGTGTTATGGTAGCTCTCAGAGTCCCCGAGATCAGGATCCGGGACCCCATTGGGCTAGGTTGTAGTACAGATATGTAGTAACAATAGCCAGTCTTACAATCTAAGGCCCCGATCCTGCAATGAGCTTCATGGAGCTAGGGTGACCAGACAGCAAATGTGACAAACTGGGACAGGGGGGTGGGGGGTAATAGGAGCCTATATAAGAAAAAGACCCAAAAATCGGGACATCTGGTCACCCTACATGGAGCAGCCAAGACTCAGTCAATGAGTGCTGCCAGATACAGGCTGCCGGACATACAACAAATAAAATAACCAAGCAACAGACATGACATGCAACATGTCAGAAGAGCAGAACTGGTCAGGAATCAGTGTTGCCAACTCTTGTTGCATGATAATCTCCTGATATTTGGTGTGATTGTTAAAGCCCCACCTGCCAGGATCAAGTAAGAATCTCAGATTTCTTTCTTTCTTTCTTTCTTTCTTATTTTAGGTAAATTTCTAGCCCTCATGGTTGCAGAGTAAACCTGAACTAAGTGTGAGATAAAGGCTCAGGGAAACCAGGTGGCAAAACCACAAAACCCAGCATTGCTGATTTTATTTTTGAAATCTCAGGATTTTTAAGACAATTTATGATTATTTAGGGCTTGACTCACAATTTTTGAACAGTTGGGGTTGTTGATATTGTCTCTGCCCTCCAACACACATGCTCGCTTCCCCACTATTTGTTAATTCATGCAAAGTGCCTAAAGCTTTCTGGAGTTAAGAAACAAATGATAACAAAAAGAGAGAGAATTCAGAGGCAAAGACTAGGGAAAATTTTTTATTGTGAATAGTTTGTTTTCCAGTAGGAAGACCTGAATTAAAATTTTGCCTGTGGAAGTAAAACCCCTCTGTCTTTTCTGGGAGAAATGGGCTGGCAGAGTTCCTCTTTCCTATGTTTGATACTTCCAGCTCATCTTAGTATGCTTTTATTATGTACCACCTAAGACCAGGATCCTGTCATTATGTTTGTGTGGTCAGATCCTTATGCCCCGAGTGTTCTGCATGGATCTGACCACAGGATCAGGACCTAAATCCTCAAGTTTCAGAATTTGCTTTGATTTGCAAGAGTTGCCTGATGGCTTCCATTCAGATTTTTCTCCCTTTTGCTCCTTATAGACAAAAATATACCAAACTGCTATTATCTGGGGGTTCTGGTGATTTGAACAAACTATTTGAGGTTTGCTCTCTTGGCATATTTGTTTCCATCCAAAGCTATAGGCAAATGTCTTTCTTAGTTATTGCACAGATAGCTAACATTTATTCCCCTTATGCATATGTGGCCTGGCTTGTGGAAGTGATGAGCACGCACGGCTCTTTCTGAAAATCAAGCTTGTATCTTCCACTCTGATGGGCTTGGAAAGGATTGTCAGATCCATATCATCTGTGCCACAAACCACTGAACAGTCCAAAAAACAACTGACAGCTGAAATCATTTACCCCATCTGTTTCATGTCAACACTTCAGCGAGGTCTAGAGGAGAAACATGGTGAAAGTTCTAAGCTGTGAAGCACTTGGGAAAATCTCTGCAGGCACAGGCAACAGTCCAACCTTTGGATTTTCTGGGAGGCCTCAGTCACCAGCTCTGCTAGGAGGTAGCTGTAGCTGGAGTAGCATGCTGGGTCTATTGTCATGCAAATTAATCTGCCAAAAACCCTACTTGGCTTCAGAATTCTTAGGCCCAGTAACCCCCCACTAAGCAGCTTCTAAAAAGAGAGAGAGCTGTCCCCAGGCTAGGTTCACCTAGGATAACGCAGACTGCACAAGGAGGTTTGATTTAGGATTCAGGGAGCCTAAACAGTGAGGTAGTCCTGGATGAGACTCTAGTGCAGTATAGGCCAGAATGAAGACATCTCCTGGCTCACTGTGGAAGAGCTGGAAGAAACAATGTGTAAATGATTAAGTTATAAAGTGGAACAAGACAGGCTGAATTAGACCCATCAATCACCACAGCTATATCTGAACCAAATGCTAGGTGTCCATATTTGGAATGAGAGCAGCCCATTGCCAGCTCAGGCAACTGCTTACTTTTGATGCCAATGGCTATTTAATAGGTTTTTCCAGGGGTGATCAATAAATATTGGTTGATGCCTGGAGTGGAGAGAAGGTAACATTCCTCCCAAGTCTGTCCTATCCATGCGGAGTGTTGCAACTGATCGTGTCCGTTAGGGAGGAGGGCTTGTGCAGGGAATAGTTTATAAAAAATATGCTCTAGCTCAGTCACAAGATATGGGCTGGATACAGGAATCACTGGGCGAGGTTCTCTGCCCAGTGTTCTGCAGAAAGTCAGATTAGATAATCACGATCGTCCCTTCTGGCTTTAAATTTGGTGACTCCATGAAACGGTTATGGTGGGGGAGCTCTGACGCAGTTCCCTCTTCTGATCCCAATGTAGTTGTGATTCGGTCTCTCCGGCTTGCTGCCTTTTGAAGAGCTCCAGACTACGTCTCCTCTCTGATCTCAGTGAAATACACACCCAGGCAGTGAGCCTGGTTATAAACAGGCTGGCGAGCAGGAGGGATTTGTTGTTTGTTTTGGTTTCAAAGCTGCATTTTGTTATCCTCATTTTGTCTGTTTCTATTTGGCTCCAGATGTATTCTTTTAAGGCAGATAATTGTGAACAATGCAGTCCAGGTTAGCCGCCAAAGCAGCAGCACTGAAGGAAGAAAATATATTAGAGCAGGGAGACGGCTAGCCAAGCAGGGAAGACGAGAGCTCTTTACAACAAGAAGGGAGGAGAGTGAAGGCCCGGGGGCCTCCTGCAGTTTGGTTCTGCAGCACAGGACTGCCGGACCGTAACGGATGAAAGAGTTTGGGTAAGTTAGGGTAAGTCCACTCTGCAGTAAAAACCCCGTGGCATGGAGTCTCAGAGCCTGGGTCAGTTGACTGGGGCTGCAGGGCTAAGAACAGCAGTGTAGACATTTGGGCTTGGGCTGGAGCCCGGGGTTCTGAGACCTTCCCTCTCCCAGGGTTTCAGAACAGCTAGGCTGCAATTTGAGCCCCACTGCATTAGCTGACACAGGCCAGCCAGGGGTGTTTTCTTGCAGTGTAGACATACCCTTACAGCCAACATCCTTCCTCCCGCAGCCTCTGCCCCCCAAATCCCTAGGAATTAAATACCTCATCGGTTCTGGCATGGCAGCTGTGTTAAAGTGCCCTCCTAGCTAGACTGGTGACGAGGGCCATGACAGGCTCAGTGCAGGTAGCCAAAGAGCCTCAGTGCAGGGTGTAGCCCAGGGGGCCAGCTTACCTCTATTATAGTCACTGCTTTGCATTATATTCTGCTTTATTATAGTGAGAGGTAATGCAAGGAACCTACAGGCTTGTATCCTGTAAGACATTGGCTTCAGCAGTTAGCATGAGGCTTGAGGCCTATGAACTTGGCATATATAAACTTAGGTAACCCATACTTTTGGGGAACTGGAAGTAGAGTGTAGGGGGGAATTTTGTCCATAATGACATCAGCCAACCACAGAAACATAAACTGACACCAGCTTCTGGAAGGTTTTGGATGGATCATCCGACTGCAAGAGCTCCATCGCAACGAATTAACGTATATGATAATGAGTTAAAATCATAAATATACTAACCTATAGAAGAAGGGCACCTTAACATTCATAAGGGGAGGAAATACAAATAAGGAAGAGGGGAGAAGCCTCTGTTGAAATTGCATTAGACATGGTAACATCAGCGTAAACCCCTGAGCACCGCACCGGGCCGCCGAACACTCCCCCCTACAGCTCCGCGCTGGGCCGCCCCAACCCCCCCGTGCCCCGCCCCCCCCCCCCCCCCCCCCCGAGCCGCCGAAACTCCCGCCCCTCTCCCCGAGCGCCATGCTGCGCCGGGCCGCCCAAACCCCCAAGCGCCGCACTGGGCCGCTCAAACCCCCGCCCCCCCAGCGCCCCGCCGCGCCGCCGAAACACCCCCTGAGCTGTCCGGCTGAAACAAAAACTCTGCAAGCGCCCCCTGCCACCCCAACATTGGCCGCCCCTTCTAAGTTGCCGCCCCAATCACGTGCTTGGTTGGCTGGTGCCTGGAGCCGGCCCTGAACGTGGGGCAGTAGGAAAGAGAGATGTAGCCCTTGGGAGGGGCCAGAATGATAGCCCCTGTTGAAGATGAGGGTGACGGTGATGAGGAAGATGATGGCTAACATTTCAGGTTGTTCTGCAAGGGATGGTGTGAGTACGGATGTTCAGATGTACGTTCTGTATTATCTCTATCCACCTTACTGAGTGAGAGTGTGCGTGACTTTGCTAAATGCATAATAAATTATTTATTTGTCAATATAAAAGAGTTCCTATAGTGTGTGTTGCACCTGTGCACATCGGGGTTCCCAACTATAGAATAATTTTATCAATACTGGGCCTGATCTTGGGACAAGAACCTGTCAACCCATCAAAGGGATGATTTAGTTGGGGATTGGTCCTGCTTTGAGCAGGGGTTTGGACTAGATGACCTCCTGAGGTCCCTTCCAACCCTGATATTTTATGAGAGTGATAACTGGGGATTTTTATTCATAATCTATAGCTCAGGCCACAAGGGAGTGCTCCTCCAGGTCTCCAAGGCTCAGCCACCTGGAGGCCTGCCCCAGAGAGCGGGTGGTCAGGACCCCAGTGGTGGGGGTGCCAACGGAGTACATTGTCCCAGGCAGGGGGTTCTGCCTTGTATTTTACTGTTGTCTTTTTGCAGCAGCAGCCCCAGTGGCCTGCCAAGTCAAGGGTTCTGCTGAGCTTTTGTCCTGTCGCTAATAATGTCAGCCCTGGCACGGCTCTGCCTGCATTTCAGCCTTAACACTTCCCTGTGACGGGGAGAGAGCGGGGGAGGGCTCACACCTCTGTTGCTATTGTTTCTCTGGAAGGAGATGGTTTTCTGCCTGGCTGGATTAACGAGGCAGCAGCCTGGGGGGGATGACGAGGAAATTTGGGTGGTTCAGTTAAAGACTTTTGGAACCTGCTGAAAACTGGAACAAGATTCCGACCCTCCTGGGCAGCTCCAGGCCAGGGGTTTGCTCCCAGTGCTGGCACCAGGCGGGATGGAGTCCCTCACCCAGCATCCCCGGCTCAAAAGCAGGAGATAGATAGAGCTGTTACCATCTGCTGACCTGGGGGTGAAGTGAGCTGGCCTCCCTGTGGATAAGGGAACAGATGTCCCGATTTTATAGGGACAGCCCTGATAGGGGCTTTGTCTTATATAGGTGCCCATCACCCCCCATCTCCGTCCTGCTTTTCACACACTGGCTGTCTGGTCACCCTACCCGGGAAGCACGGACGTCGCTCAGTCCTGGCCCTTGTTGGCAGCCTCTGCTGGGCGTGAGCAGGCCGTGGAGCCTAAGCCCCCCTCTGGCCCCAGGGCTAGGTTGAGTTGTGCTGGTGGAGGCTGCTGCCCAGGCCTCTCCTGCTGTGGGCAGGAGAAGCTGGGCTGGCGCCTTCCAGCCCCAGAGCACCTATGGAGTTGGCGCCTATGCCTGCAGCCTCTGACATGGCAGAGATGTTGGGATTTATACAAATCTTCACACACCCTCTGCCAATAAAATAAAATAAAAATAAAATTCCTCATGTTTGCACCTGCGCTTCCCATTGAAATCAGTGTGCTTGGGCACCTGGGTGTGTTTGAAAATCCCACTTGGCGCCTCTCTGCATCCTTAAGTGCCTTTGAAAATGTGTCCCTAGGTGTCTAAGTCAGTTTTGAAAATGGGACTTAGGCTCCTAAATCATGTGGGTGCTTTGGGAAATGGAAGCCTTTAGGCCTAAACCAAAGTCGGCTGGGGTCCGCTGGAGTCTTTCCATTGGCTCCACTGGGCTTTGGGTCAAGTCCTTGTCAGGGTTTGACCCGGATCGGCTCAGGTGCACATGGCCAGATGAGATGGGAAGGTGATTTGCTTTGGTAGCTACTACACAAGATGGGCCACTACTCTGATCCAGGATAGCCCTTCCCAGGGCCGGCTTTAGGCCGATTCCCCCATTCGGGCCCAGCGCCCAGCCAGAGCGCGGCAATCCCCGGGGCCTCGCAACCCCTGCCAGAGTGCGGCAAATCCCGCGGCCCCGCTCCCCCGCTACCCAGGCCGGAGCGCGGCAACCCCGCAACCCCGATCCCCCGGCCAGAGCGCGGCAAATCCCGCGGCCCCGCTACCCCGGCCGGAGCACGGCAACCCCGCGGCCCCGCTACCCCGGCCGGAGCGCGGCAAGTCCCGCGGCCCCGATCCC
>NW_020664404.1:13207580-13213431 GCF_002925995.2 Terrapene triunguis
GGCCCCGATCCCCCGCTACCCCGGCCGGAGCGCGGCAAGTCCCGCGGTCCCGCTACCCAGGCCGGAGCGCGGCAAGTCCCGCGTCCCCGCTCCCCCGGCCGGAGCGCGGCAGCCCCGCGGCCCCGCTACCCCGGCCGGAGCACCGCAAGTCCCGCAGCCCCGATCCCCCGCTACCCCGGCCGGAGCGCGGCAAGTCCCGCGGTCCCGCTACCCCGGCAGGAGCGCGGCAAGTCCCGCGGTCCCGCTACCCCGGCCGGAGCGCGGCAATCCGAAGTGCAGCTGAAGGCTCGGAGCGCCGCCCGGTGAGTACAAGCCCCACGAATCGGGCCCTACACTCACTCCTCGAGGAGGGAAGGGAAATTAACCGCCTAGCTGCACAGACCTCAAGAGACATGGTGAAACTGGTGAAGTCAGGGCCTTGTTTCCATTTGGGAGGCTAAAGATCAACCAATTCCAGTGTGTCAGGCCCCCTAGAGAAACCTGTTAGGTTGTGCAGGAGCCGTTTGCACGGCAGAGAGGGAAGAGGTGCTACCTGTCATATCACAATTTCTGCATACAGTGATGGAAGGAGGCTTTGTGGGGTGGGGGCAGGTCGAAGGGGTCCTGACGAATAACGCAGAGCTTATGCCCATGAGGCACTGTGAACCCCCTTGCCCAGGGTAACCAGCATCTTCAATGCAGTGCAATGTTAGTGCACTCAGGGCAACTTCAGAAACCCTTGTCAGCTTCCCTACTATTTGCACACGGGGGGTGGGGGGAGGAGGAGCTGCTTTTGGAGCTGCTTTTGTCCCAGTCGAAGTCTCCAGAATGCTGCTTCTGCTGCTGATGAATTCCTTGGCTCCCTTCTCTGGGGCTGCCCTGAAAGTGCCCGCTCCATCCTGGCTGTGTGGGGCTGTGGCAGGCACGGACTGCTGTGCTGGGTTATCAGGAGCTCGCTGGCTACTAGGGCTGCTTAGGAAAGTGGCAGGGAGGTGCATGAAGAGACATTCCTTTGGCCTGTCGGGAGGAGGGAGGGACACCATGGAGCTGCCTTGAAAGGAGAAAAGAGGCAGAGAAAGAGAGAGGCTGGCACTTTGCAGGGTTTTGTTTTGCCGGCAGAAGGAACAATGGAGTTTAGGAGCCCATCTGGGAATGCGCTTTACAGACAAAGGCCTGCCTCTCTTCCCCACTCCTGCGGGGCTGCCTCTCTGCAATCATTTTTCCATTATACAGTGTGAAAGATTCTGAAGATCAGGGCTGAAACGCTGCTAAACCTCACCCAGTATGCATGGGCAAACACACACTCACACACACAAGCACAAACATGCACACTCACACAGACACACACAGCTAGAATATTTTGTCCTTCGTTTTGCAGTGTAAAATGGGCTCGAGGAAAAGTTATTCTTCGCATTTCAAAATTAGCATCTCCCTCCCTTGAAATTGTTCCCTGGGGATCCTGGAAATGAACGCCTTAGCAGACTACTGTGCCACTCCCCTACTCCTCGCTCTGTCCTCCATTGCACCTGGGCATAGTGGTTTGTTATTGTAGGGTTGCTTGTGAGTGCAATGAATGAGCAGTAAGGAAGGAGGGGACTGACAGGGTGGGGGCAGATGATCTGTATGATTGCTGTCATTCTTGCCAGTGTAGAGATTACAGCAAGGAAATCCTGAGGGGTTCAGCCTCTACCTGGAGTCAAAACCCCCATAAGCAGAACTCTCCACCCCTGCAGCAGAGCACAAAGGATTTGGTTAAAGCACTGGCTTCTGGAATAGGTGGTTACATGAGAATCGCAGCTTTCTTCTCTTTTTCAGAGTAAATTTCTAGCCATCCTGATTGCAAAGAAAAGCCTGAAAATGTGAAGTCTAGAGGTAATTAAAAAGAATGCAACATGTACTATTATGTAAAACTTTCATAATTTCAATCTCATGATTATTGGGGCCTGACTCATTAGTCTGGAATGCTCAGGGCTGGCAACACAGACACCGAGGCTTCTTGCAGGGTTCTCTGCAGGTGGAGGATGCTGATTGGTATATTTTGAGCTAGGTCCTTGTCTGACTCTATGTTCTGTAAAGCATCCAGCACATTTTGGAGCACTCACTAAATAATAACAATAACTATCAACAATGTAGGTCTGGATCCCTGCCAGATTTAACTGTGTGCACTGTGACTACTTCCATCAGCGGCTATGGGGCGACTCACCGCGTGTGGAGTTTCAGCAAGTGTGTAAATCTTGGCAGGATTGAGGCCTCGGATTGCATAGTCGTCAGGGCAGGGACCACCTTTATATTGTGTGGGTGCATACAGCACCTAGCAGTAATTATTACATTATTTAACTGCCTACTCGTTATTAATCATGTCATTTATTAAATTAATTAGACTAATTGATTATTATTACCTCACCAACATACTCAGGGCTGTGTGAGACACAGAGTGAGCTAGCCCCAGGCTGGAAGATTTCATACCCTAAGCCTGCACTAGCCAGCAGCCCAGTACAGCTCCTCCTCGTTCCCAGCTTCCTTATATTAGGAACCCACAGCTCTGAAGGTGGAGAGCCATAAAAGATTCAGTCTGCAGCTGGGTGAGGATGAGAACTGCAGGACAATAGAACTGTTTTTTCCTGACCTTAAGTTGCCTAGTTAAAGATCTGCAGCCCCCTCAAAGGGGCTCTCTTCAGTCCCTAATTCAGAATTTAAAAAACAAAAGCCAGCGACTCTCCTTTAGGTTTGAAGAGGGGGTGGCAGGGAATAAAAGCTGAAGGACAAAGAGCTGCCCCTGAAAGCTCTGGCTGACAAAGATGTTGTCAGCTTCTGCTCTCCCTGAAAAGGCCAGAGCACATCAGGGTGCGGAGCTGTCCAGAGACATCTGGCCAGCTTGGGGAATTGCAAGCTCCTTGCAGCCAGGGAAAGGCAAGGATGCCCTGCAGCCCTCCAGTGTGTGTGTGTGTGAGAGTCCATGTGCAAGTGTGTGTGTGCATGTTTGTCTCTGTGCGTGTGCATATGTGTGGCTGCGTGTGCAGCGTTTGGCGTGTGTCCTTGCAAGTGTACAAATGTATCTGTATTTGAATACACATGTGGCTCTCTCTGTGTGTACATAAACTAATAAACAAAAGTAGGGAAAGGGAGACACTAACTAGTGGACATCTCAGCAGTGTGGGGGAGAGTCTGGTTTCACACTGAGAGCAGGAGACTGGCCATCGGAGTCCCGATTCCTCACTGACTCACTGTGTGACTATGACCAAGTCAGATAACCTCTCTGTGCCTCAGTTTCTCCATCTGTAAAATGGGGCTCAGACGTCTCTCCATCACCAGTTTTGCCAATGGAGATTTGTAAAGTGCTCAGAGACTGCCCCCCCCAGGTGCCCTGAATCCTTATAACTTGGTGATTTGCCGTGTCTCCTTGAGCTAGAACGTCTGAGTCACTAGCATGTGACTGAGTGAAGCTGTCCCAAGGTTAACGGATTTTAGAGCCAAGTTCCCTGGCAGAGCCGGGAGTTTAGAGCAAGGCAGGATTTTGTATAAACCAACAGCAAGTCAAACACATTTTGAAAGAAGAATGCTGGGTCCCTAAGCCAGCAATAAACAAGAACAGAACCCTAACCCCTCCTTCCCCGGGGGAACAGAGAAGCTGCAGAGACTGACAAGGAGAAGCACAAGCCACTGGCTTCCCTCGGGAGACGTGACATTTGATAGTCAGCAACACCAAGAATAAAACATTAGCTGCCGGGCATGATTTAGAAACTAATGGCAGCGGTTTCCAGAAAGAGCCCTCTGCTGCCTCTCCGCTCTAACTCAATAAAGCAATATGAGTGGGTCTGGATAGCTGAGCTCCAGGCACTCCTGCAATCATCTGCACTTCAGGGGCTGCTGGGAGCCCACTGGCTAAGAGGCCCCTTCTGGGATCTCCAAGACCCAGAGCCATGCGCTGAACAGGAGGCTGCAGTACTCTACAGCTATGATCCCTAATACAGCCACTTGCCCGAGTGTTAGAGTGCAGGGGCCGCGACAGAGTTACGTAAAGCCTTTGAAAGAAGAGCAGCTATCTCCAGACAAGTCACCTCCAAGCAGCACTGACCCCTACCTCATAGGGCTCCTGGGCAGGCATGCTGCAGGAGAGGGACTCCCAGCGTGGAGCTATCTATTGGAATTAGTGCTGGTACTTTGCCTGTTTTGGGCACCCTGGTCCTGGGCAGGTACCTGGAGCACTGGGTGGCTGCATTTGAAAGCACGCTCTACTCTTCTGGAGTGTGGCATTTCCTTCTTACTCTGCCAAGCTTTCAGGGGAATGCAGCAGGTGTCTGAGGCAGCGGCATGTCTGCGTTGTACATCATGTCACTGGTACGTTACGCAGCAGGAGGGAGTGGCAGCCTGGCACGTGATGTAGCTGTGCCAGGGCAAACCCTTTGTGTTGGCAAGACCTAGGCTCTGGATTCCTGATTTCTGCTGCTGCTGTGTTGCTTCCAAACCCACAACCTCACACCGACATTTGCTCTGTATTGAGCATCAACCAAAACCCATTCTTTTCCCCTTGGCTGCATCTCAAAAGCATAACAACATCCCCCAGCTGCTGCCACTTAGCTGTTTATCTGCTGGTAATTAAGGGAAACCGATCCATAAGATGCCATCTCAACTGAGCAGCGAGGGCATCATTTTGCCTGCCCATGGGAGAAGAGATGGAGAAGCCCAGCCAGGGTACCCACATGGCTCATTGTGGTTAACCCACAGACCCAGCATTGAGAGGACTGGCCATTTTGGCAGCTGGGAGACTAGGAAACGGATTTAATAGGCCCTGTCAATGATACCAAACCCTGGAAACAGAAACGGAGGGGATAGGAGGCAAAACCACTGAAGGAACAGAACATACAATGAGATCCAAGGCTTGTGACTAGGCAATAACAATACCTGAGGGATGAGCAATGAACCAAATCTCTTTGCTACCACAGTGAGCACCCCAGAACCAGCTAACGGCACTGTATGTATCAGCAACAGCTGTGGATTCGAATTCAAGACCCCAGTTAGCATGGGGGCCTTTGCTAGACTCCCTGGCCCTGAGTCTGTTCTCAGTCACACTGCTGACAGTGTGGAGTGGCAGCAGTGACTTTGGAGCATAACCCAGAGCAGTGTGTGGTCCCTGTCTCTAACCCAGTGTCTCTAACCCGCCTCTCTGCAGAGTGAGTCACTTGTCTGGGCTGATCCACAAGTGATCAGTGGCTCAAACACTTTCTGATTCATCTGGAGACACATCTGGCTCACACACGGCCCAGAGAAGCCACAGAAGTTAGGAGACATTGCCTTCCAGGCTGGGGACGGAGGGCAGGAGCCTGGTTGGCTCAAGACCCTGAGTCCCCTGATCAGTGAGTGGAAACAGCAGCTCTGGCATGACTCCAATCAGAGGAGACCAATCTCCCTTGCCACCACCTCTGGTGAGGAAAACCTCCTCTCACCCTCATGCAAACTCCAGCGATTGGGCCTTCACCCTCAGGACAGGGCCCCCAATGCTGTGCTGGGGACATTACTGTGCTCTGACGGACACTGGGGGTAGGGATGGGTGAGGTGTCTCTGGAAAACTTAGACATCCCCTCCCCTTGGCTACCTGAACCAGCACATGGATTCAATAAGCCCTCATCAATTCGGAAGGCTTTGCTTGGAGCTCCCTCTGCCCAGAAATAGAGAGACGGTTGGAATTTTTCTTCTCCAGTGGAGCAGTTTTCCATCGGAAAATGCTGTGTCAAGGAAACTGAAACGGTTTGCAGGCATGTAGCGATTTCATTGACATTTTCATGGGAAATTATCGAAATGCTTCATTTCATTTTGATATATAATATAATATAATATAATATAATATAATATAATATAATATAATATAATATAA
>NW_020664404.1:13213441-13249754 GCF_002925995.2 Terrapene triunguis
AATATAATATAATATAATATAATATAATATAATATAATATAATATAAATGTCAAAATGATAAAGTCCAATGAAGTCTTCCGCCCTTAACCTTTTGGTAAGGTTGAAATGAAATACTTTGGAATATTTTGCTTCATGAAAAATTCCAAGATATCAACTTTTTTCATCCCAGCTTGGGATGAGCCTGAATTTTGAAATCACAGACTGTGCTCCACTAAGGAAATCTCTCTCCCCTGCCCCCCCATGCCTTCTTAGCTTCTCTGTCCCTCTACAACTGTTATTTAAGGTTGTACCATCGGCCAGATCAAGCTGGATCAAGCTGTTCAAGGAGGTGGGGAGCAGGGCTCAGGCAGGAATGACACCCCACTTGGCCAGAGAGGTGTGGGCAGCTCATTGTATATTCCAGATCCTTAGCAATGGACCTCTTCAAAGCGCTTAGTTAAGGAGATGTGGAAGGAAGTTCAGGGAGCGGAGGTGCAATGCCCCAGCCACAGGAGAGAGGCTGACTACCCTGCAATTGTCAAATACCAAGGAGCTCATTAAGACATCACATGATATTTTATTGTCTGCAGAAAACAATGGGGCCAGACAGTTTCACTGTGGTGTTTGCAGCCAGACCAGCAGTTAATGTACTTCTCCCAGACTTGAGGGACCTAGAGGGGAGCCACTCGTTACCCTGCTGTTTTCTCCTCCCGAGCAGTGCTCAGTGTGCATGATCCATAAAGGCAGTGACTAGGTGTGAAGGAGACATCGGGGGCAGGCAGGGCGGGTAAGAGGAGCTGGTTTGGTGATCCCTGCGATCCATGTTCTCCAGCAGCTGTTGTGCAAGGCAAACCCGCAGTCCACTTTGTTTATCCCGTGGAAGTCTCTGCACCTCGAATCAAGCACGTGCATAACATGTTGTGACAAGGTGACACCAAGCTCGGGTCTGCATGGCGAATCCTGAGAGGGAGGGATGGGGATGAGACCTGCCCGCCCTGGTGAGTTGTTCTTTTTTCCAGACATGGATCAGTCCCCAATGAGACACTGCATCGAATTCACAAAGAGAACTGTACTCCTCAAAGCGAAGGTGACAGCGGCTGGCAGGAGGCTGCTGTGGTCAGGTTGTTCCTCTGAACGATCCCAACATCTCAAGTCTGCGGAGCCAGGTGGAAATCTCATGCAAACTGGCTTTCTAGTGAGCTCCCTGGAACCGCCACTTTCGCTCCTATCCAGATCTGCCTTTCTCATTGCATTTGGGTCTGTCCAGCACCTGCCCCAGGCAGAAACCAGGAGAAACAAGCATTCCCCTGAACGTTTCACAGCTGCACAGGGGACGGTTAGGTTTTATCACCCTGTGCTTGCAACTAGAAATCTACCCCAGGCCGTACATAGTTATGCACAGCCTCTGGTGCTGCCTTTAGAGCTCACTAGCAGGAAAGACCCAGATTGCAGCACTAGTCACGCCCCTTGTGACGGTGAGTGAATTCAGGTACAAGCCATCCATGCTGCTGCTTGACCTTAGGAGCCAAGGTAAATTGGCCTCCAAGTTTTCAGCTGAAATCTCCACTGCGCCGTGTTACCTGAGTGACGGCTCAGGTGCTTGGGTCACTTTGGAAGGTGGAGGAGGCCCGTGTTGGAGGCAGATGGAAATGGCTGCCTGTTGAAGCCATCACATAAAAACAAGGACTGCTTGGGAATAACCTTCCCTGGGAGCTTCCCCCGAATATACAGCACCTCTGAGTGGGGCTCCAGCACCTGGGGAATGGCCAGGCTCCTCCTTCGGCTTCTTTAGTGACTGTCATGCCAGCGAAAAGCACTGGGTTGGCAGCCCAGTGTGGTGGTCCCAGAGTCCTACTGAGACCCCAGAGCATGTGCGGGCAATGGCAGGGTAAGCGCCCGCCGCCTGCTTACACACACGTCCCTGCTACCACTGGGCCTCAGACTGTCCTGGAGGGTTGTTGGCAGGGACATCGGAGGAGGCTGCGCCACTGTCCCGCTCAGTAACAGACTGAGGAGCTGGCAGTCAGGGAGGGAGATAGACAGAGAGAGGCCATGCCTGGAAGAAACACATTAGCCTTGGCAAGCGACCTGCTGCAGCTCCCCATGGCTGGCGGCTGGCACGTGGGACAGAGTTTCAAAGGAGCTTGGCTCCCATTATTCAGGGAAATAAGGGCCAGTTTTCCAGAAACACCCAGCACCCGCCGTTCACCCATCACATGGAGCTCTATCAAAAATCTGGTTATTAACGGTGATGCCTAAATGGGCACCAGGCTCTTCTGCAAACCTGCCCCTTGGGGACTCCCGGGCGAGAGGCACACGCCTGGCACCTTTGTGGAACTGTCGGACGTGGGATTGCCGGTCACTCCCCGATTGTTCTGCCTCCAGATTATTCTCCCAGAATTCTGACGTAAAGTATCTCAGATTTTACAATGAGATTGCACGAGAACTGCGGAGTGTGGCATCCAGGACCTGCTGGGATCCACGCAACCTGTGTGAACATCTCAGTGACTTCCAGCCCTCGGAACTAGAGCTGGCACCAGGAGCCAGGCAGCTCTCCTACAAACCGCCATCCGACTGTAATTTACTGTAACAGATAATCAGCTCTGAGGGGCCTGAACGCTTGTCTCAGCTACCCAGCCCTCAGGCCACAGAGAATCTCTTTAATTTGCTCTGAGGTTAACAGTGCACCCTTGGAAATGCGCTCGGTGGAACGCTTCCTTGGGGACAATTATTCACTGCAGTGTAGTTTCTGCATGAGGCACATTTGACTCCTGGCCTCTGATTGATTTGCAGAAGGGAATTAATTCTGTTTGCTTGACATCCCCTTCTCTCTCTCATCTGGAAGCCGAGCCTGATGCACGAGTGTCATGCCATTCCAGTTGCTCCTGTCTCTTGGAGGGGCTGTAATGTTTCATAAGCACTCAGCAGAGCCGCCCAGCACTTTTCATTAGCTGCACTAACACTCCACTCATCTGGACACTGCTCAGGCCTCTGGAAGCACCTCGCTCATGCTGGGCATGCACAGAGGCTTAACAAGAGGGCAGATTCCAGGGATTTGTTTGCATGGAGGGACACCATGCTCTGCGCATAGTCCCACCGAATTCAGGGGGGAGTAAGGCACTACTCGAAGGAGTCCGAGTAGCAGAATCTGGACAGGTGCTGCTCTCCAGCTGTCTCTGATCAATCCAATGTCGGGAAGTGCTAAATCAACTCCCGCAGGACACGGCTCCCAGCCTTGGGAGCTGTAATAGTGTTTCTAGGGCACTTCTCGTATCCCTTCTTCTGCTCCCGGGCCTCAGACATCACAAGGCTGAACAGTAACTACAGGGCACATTCCAATGCCACTAACAGCTCTGTCTGTTGTCCGAGTCTTGATGCGGTGAGCGCCACACGAATGCAGACTGCCACCTGTCACTGCTAGTGAGGGAAAAGCAGGTGGTTCCTTCACCAAAGAGCCTGCCTGTCCCCCCAAGCACTGACTGCTCTGTGCACATGCAGGGGCCTGCCCCCATTCGGAAGGACCCAAAGGACCAAGGATGAGGTGCTGTGATACCACGCTGGTGCAGGGCAGGCAGATGCCTCCTGAGCTTTCCGTGGCAGCAAGTCAGGCATGCAGGCTTTTATCTAGGTCCTTGTATGGCCCCCACCACCGTGGTATCACAGCACCTCACCAGCATTCACCCCTGTGTGGAAGCAAAGGATCATTCCCCCATGGCAGATGGGGAGCTGAGACAGGGCAGGACTGAGTGACTTACCCACGGTCCCAGAGGGAGTCTGCGTCTGAGCCAGCAACTGATCCCAGGTCTCCTGAGGCCCAGTCTAGTGCCCTGCCCACTATCCCAGCTCCAACGTTCTCCACACATTTTTGAGCTGGCCAGGTCCCCAGCTGACAGTGTGGGCTCCTGGGTGAGATCAGTCCGGGGAGGATTCCAGGCTGTCGTGGATGAGGGATGATGGCCTGATGGGCCAGGTCCCCAGCTGATGCAGCTCTGTTGACTTCAGTGGAGCTATGCTTTACAGACTTTATGAACTGATTGTTCAAGCTATGGAGCAAGTTCTGCACTGACTCTTAAGTCCATGGAGTTGGAGGGTACGTAGCTCAGCACAGAATTCACCTCCCTGTCCGCAGGGATTCCTTTACTCACCACTAAAACACAGCGAGCTTTGGGGTTGAACACAATTGCGCGTTAGGACAGGAATTGAAGAATTCGGGTGGTGGAACTCAAGGAGGCAGAACGTAGTCACCTGGACTGGATTTTGTCCAGGACCCCAGCAGTAACACTCTATTCTTATGAGACTTACGTGATCGAGACCTTGGGTTTACGTCCCATCCAAGGGACGGCACCTCTAGCAGCATCGCAGCCCTTCGGCACCCTACTGCAGAACCGGCTCAGGGGGAAGAAAGCTACCTACTGAATCAGCACTTCCTACAGCACCTGTATGTTCTTTGGAGGACTCCCATCAGAGACTAACACAGCCTGACTCTGGTTCACTTGTGAGACCACAGATGGCCCCTGCCCTATGTGACCTGGCTGCCCGGGAACCATGGGCGGCACTGGATTCTGCAGTATGAATGGGGTATGTAGCTAGGGGACTGAAGGTCAGTAGGTGCTGCCTTAGCTACAAGAGCAATACACACCACGCCGCCTCCTGTCCCTTGCCTTGGGTCACATCAGCAGCTTCATCAGGATAGTAGCAGGTGCCTGTAGCCCTGTGGCTTCTCTGCTTGCTTTCCTCCTGTCAGTGATATAAGATCACTGTCTCTCTCAGGATTTGATCCTTAAAAAGACTCCCATTGACTTCAGTGGGCTTTGGATCAGGCCCTCGCAGATAAAGGTACTTGGGTTAACTGCTGTGACCTCCTCTTGCTATCCTGTCCCATGCGCCTGGCTCTCCCAGGGGTTCTGCTCAGCGTGCAGGCGATGGGGCAGCAGACGGGCTTCGGAACAAACTGTTCAGCTGCAGCAGCGGAGCTAGCAGGCTTGTTGCAGGGCGCAGGTTACCGCTTCTCAACTGTGCCAGCAAAATGGGCTTTTGCTGCAAGGACCGTGCCATGCCTGCTTAGCACCTGCTGTCTGCTGCCCCTGGGGAGGCTGCAGGCTCGCTGGGGGAAATGCAGGCCTCCCAGAGCCACGTCGCAGGCCAAAGAAATGTTTCGGGGTAGCAGGGAAACAAACTTCACTTTCTTGTGGGGGGCAGATTATCCCACATCTGCCCGCTGTGCGGTTCTCATGCCTTCCTCTGAGGCGCCTGGCTCTGGCCACTGTCACAGACCAGATACAGGGTAGAGGGACCGCGGCTCTGACCCAGTGTGGCCATTCCCATGCTCTGTAAAGAGGGGCAGAGAAGGCCATTTGGGCCAGCCAGGCTTGCCCCCTCCTACTCCCACGCCCTGCACTTTCATGTCCAGACCCCTCCCCCTGCTCCTCTCTTTACACCCCGCGTTTTCCTGCCCACCATGCCATTCCCACGAAGGCCTGGTCTACACCTGAAGCATAGGTTTCCCTAGCTATGTCTCCCCCCCGAGAGACAAAGTTAAGCCTTGGTATAGGGTATAGGTCAACAGAAGGATTCTTCCATCAATCTAGCTCTCACCACTCCAGGGGGTGGAATAATCACGGCAACAGAACCCCGCTGTGTTGCTGCGGTACGTGTCTGCAGCGCCGTGGCTGTAGCGTCTGTCCTGTAGACAGATCCTTGCTCTGAACCTCACCTCACGTTTAAAGCTCTACAGTGATGGTGCCCTGACTGCCTCCTTTGAGGCGTCTGCTCTGCGGCTGAGTTGCTCTGAAAGCCACCGAGCTGCCGCCTGCTGACTGTGCTTTGCTATGCATGAGGGAGAGAGACCTGCCCTGGCTGGGGGAGAACTGCTGAGATTTAAATGGAAAGAGCCTTTTCCCTGGGGAGGATGGGGATATCTAGGGGGATGTTAGTTAGGTGGGAGGGGCTGAACTGAAACAAGTGATGTACACTAGGCTCTAAGGGGCAGAGCGCACAGCTGATCCTGTGACTCCTTCCCAGAGAAGCCAGTCTAGCTGCAGGAGAATTAACTGGCTTCTACCCTGCCTCGCTCATGATCAGACTCCCCAGCTAAGTTCAGACTCCGGGATCTTTTCTTGCATTACGTGATGGTATAAGGAGCAAAAAGAACCCGGATGTTTCCCTGGTCTCAGGTGCAATTCTCCCCCTGCCACAAGTAGGAAAAGGCTCCATGCGCTGGATTATAAATAGAGTGCATTTGCTCTGGAAATGAGCAACACATAAACACAGGCTCCCACTTTGATTAACTCGGAAGCTTTTATGCAAAGCTGCCTTCTCCCGTATCCCGCGGCACCGGGACTTGCGAATACAGAACAGGCATTAATAAAAGCTGAGATGGAAAGGAACTTGCCACACTGCTCCTGGGGAGCCAGGTGAATAAGCTGATGAAGCCGATCAAAGTCATTTAGACTAAACACCCTCTGAATTTTCAAGGTTGGATAGACTGGCCCGTGGCCTGGGATTTTCCAGCCCTGGGACATTTCTCTCTCCTTATATTAATAAATGACCCTCTGGAGGGACACAGGTAGCAGGAGGCTTTGCATCAGAGCTTTTCAGTGGCTGATGGGGGGACAGAGGGAACAAAGTTTTCCTGAAGGTGCCCAGTGCACAGCAGCTTCAGGGCTCTCAGGCTACCTGAGGGGTGGTTCAAACTATGTTGACTGAGACTTGAGATGTGCCTGTGAAAGATGTTGCTAAGAGCTCTCACTGAAAGCCGGGTAATTTAGTAAACTGCTGTCCGGTGCGTCCTGAGGCAGCTCTCAGACACTATCACCAAACAAGCCAGGAGCCACGGGGTTCCCATGGGTTCAAAGTGGGAATCAGAAGAACTAATGCTGGCTCTGCCACCTACTTGCTGTGTGACCTTGGGCACATCCTTTCCCCTCTTTGTGCCTCGGTTTCACCAGCTGCTGGGGGGATATAACTTGGCCAGGCTGGTGAGATGCTGTGAGCCGTGCGTGTGGCAAGCACGACAGAAGCGCACAGTGCTGTTTCAGGCCTGCCTCCAGTTCTCAGGCGATGAAGCGTAGCCAGTGGGCGTCTTTCCATTGACTCCCATGGGCTGTGGAACAGTCCCGAATGCTTATCCCCGAGCTGTCAAGGAAAGCAGGGCCCACGAAGGTGGGACCAGATCCCAGTTCCCTAACAGCTATTGATGCAGTGACTAAGTGTGGCCGCCAGGCCAAGCCCAGCCCATTAGGCCTGCAGCTGCCCTTCTCTCTAGTGCAGAGCTGAGCTGTGCAGCGAGTCCCTGCAGGTCCCAGCCTCCCTGGGCATCCCTGGAAGGTGCAGGCCAGCCGCCATCACATGCAGCTGTCCCACCCATGCTATTGCTCTGAGCCGGGCTTGCCGGCTGCGCTCGGTTCTCTCAGGGACTCTCCGCTGGGAAAGGCAGCCCAATGCGCGTCCCAGGCTGGCAGCGAGCTGGGATGGCAGGGTTCATTGTTCTGACCAAACATCTGTTTCTCCTTGTGATATTAGGCTGCTTTTATCTGCCGTTTGCTCAACCAGCTTGGGGAAGCTTCTTCCCAGATCGTGTAGAACCGAGTCCCTCTTGGCCTTGTCTTTAAAGAGCATCAGGTTTGCAGAACTGTGTTTACTGGGCTAGAATTTGGACTAAGCCACTCAGATTCTTTTAGAACTGCGAAACCTGCCAAGAGAAAAGAAAAACCTGGACTGCTCAGAGCGATCCCTTCCACTCGAGGAAGCCAAGGGACACCTAATACTCCAAGAATCCTGCCCACTCCTGCAGCCACGCTCCCTTTGGCTCCACATTCCCAGAGGCTTGGCATGAGCAGGGCTGGCTGCTGTTCTGCTTGGGAGGGGCCCTGGACCTGTTGTTTATCTCTGGAATCCAGAGGATCTAAACTTTCTGCTTTCTTGTCACTGCAGAGATTCCACCACGCAGATAATCTGATAATAGCATTTTCTGCACACTGTCTTTTAGAAGTTCCATGGCAGCTTCTTTCATCAGGAGAAAGACTATAATTATGTGTCATTACCCATGGGCTATGGTTTCTCTCCCACTACCTAGAGCTGGGTTTCTTTCTTTCTTTCAAGCAACCCTCCGATATTTACAGTGAAAAGCCACAACTGAGCAACAAAAACACCAGGAAGAAGGTCGTTCTCCTTTAAGGGCCAAAAATGAAAGCAACACAAAGCAAACAGAGAACAGCTCTGAAGCCTGACAAGGAGGGAACGTGACCCTTTGTGCCTAGGAATTGGTTTCAATATTACTGGGCCTTTGGGATGCTTTTCAGGCTCCAGGTTAGACAGGAACCTAGTGGATCACTTCCCTGGATCTTCTGCCATATGTGATGGATTGCACTGTGCAGTGTGTTTTGTGTGCAGAACAGCCTGCCAGCAGGGGCAGCCCCAGGCTATCGGAGAGGGAGGCTGGGGAATGGACTGATGGAACCACTCAGGGATGCCCATTCTTCATGGGGCAGCCATGTTACATCCACCTTCTTGTCTCAGATTCAGGCTCCTAATCCTGGTCTTTAAATCCTGCCCCTGCCTGACGCTCACTCCTCATTTCCATGATCCTGCCTCCGAGGCTTTTAAAGTTACTGATGTGGAGGGGTGTCCCCTGGACAACATGCTCCCACCAGCTGGCAGAGCGTCTGGGGGTACGGGCCTGATCCAAAACCCACAGAGGCTTCAGTGGGCTCTGGATCAGGCCCTAGGAGCAGAAAAGTTCTGGAGCCGTTTGTGCCACTTGCTGCTGGGCTCCCACTGTTTGGAAACCTGATGCCAACGTTCAGCTCTCGAGGTCTCCTGTACTCAGGAGCCTGATGGGCCCATTGCAGCGCTCGCCCGTCTGCTCTGCTGCTGGTGCTGTGCTGCTTTTGCAGTGAGTTACGAGCGAGATGCCGCCCTCCACTCAGTGCTGCCGGTGTTCGGGGGAGGTCGTTGGGCTTTCCAGGGGCCGGGGCTGCAGAATGGAGCGGAAAGTGCTGGCAAGAAGCAGCAAATGCTTGTCTCTGCCAGGAAGCTACTGGAGAGCACTGCCAGAGCAGAAGCAAAGTTCGCTGAGGAGAGCAGAGACCTGTTGGCCCCACAGGATGGGGCTGGGGTCGCTGGGCCAAGTTAATGGCAGGTAAATTTAAAGTAGCTCAGGGAGATGACGTGAGCCCCAGGAAGACAGAGAGTCCAGTGCCTGGAATCTAAAAGGGGCTGGATAATAGGAGGTTTATGGAGCATGAGCTAAGAGCAATCGAACCTCCAGGACTGGCCCAGGGCTCAGAAAGGATGTTCCCACCCCCCCACCCCCCGTCTGGTGCCTTGTATAACAGCACCTTAGCTGCCATCTGTGCGACGGAGCTGGTGAGCGAGGAGCACTGGAGAAGGACGGATAGAGGGAGGGTGCATGGGGGGGTGTGTGTGCGAGTGGAGCCGGAGCATCCTCATAACATGAGTCTCCTGCTGTGGCTGGAAAACATTCACAGCTCCCTGGTACTGCCCAGATGGGAACTCCGGTGGGTCCTGCCAGGCTTGGATTAGCCATCGTCCCCTGCTGCACCCTCTCTCCTGGCTCAGCTGCACCCCTGCAGCGTTACAGGAGCCGCCAGGTGAGCTGGGGAACCTTGCGCTGCAGATGGAGGCAGCTGACAAGAGGAGAAGGAAGCTGCATGGACCCCTCCTCCCAATGGCTCTCACTACCTGGCAGGGATGGAGGAGTGTGGGCAGGTCTCACCTACCATCCATCCTCGTCGACCAGGTGGGTGGTAGCGGCGACGAGTGGGCAGTAGAGCACACAGGGTCCCATTGGGGATTAAAAGGGAAGTGACCCTGCTGTCAGCAGCCCGGCTCCTAGGACAGGAGCAGTGAAGGCCTCCCAGGGACATGCCCTGTGTCCATGGCTCCCTCTAGCGTGTCTCAAACCTGCCAGCGTGATGCAGAGTGCCAGGCCAGTGTGGCTATACAGGAGAGCTGAGCCCAGGGCAGCAGAGCTCAGGTAGGGGGTGGGGACAGGGCTGAGGCCCTGTCTCAGCTCAGGAATGATCACCAGATGCATTCTGGTGCAAAGAGGATCAGAAATGAAAATGACGGCAGTGAAAAGAGCTGACTCAGGCGGGGCGGCAGCAGCCTGGGGACCTGCCGCTCGCTGGCACCTTCTGGTTTCCCTTCTGCTGCTTCGTTACTGAGCCACTTGTGTTTGCTGCAAAGGCTCCTGGCGCGCTGGGGATTCAGCAGGGCCCTGATGTTCTCAAGCAGAGGCCAATCGACCTGACCTCTCCCCCTCCCCCCCCGGCAAATGTAGATTTCAATGCACATTAGCCACTGGCAAAAGAGGAGCTGATCCCAAGAGCATGGAGGTCACCGGGCGGCTCCGGCTTTGAGCCTCCTCTCCATTGATTGTAGAGCCCCGCTGGTAACTAATAAGTAAGGGGACATTTGGGTTTGGAAGCCAGGAGCCTAGTGCTGGACACTTTGGCAGTTCCTAAATGAAGTTAAAAGGAAATGGGGGAGTCTGACCAGGAGCCCCAGAGCCCTGGTGTGTCCCTGGTGGACAAGGCCATGGTATGAGAGCAAGTGCCCAGCACCCAGCATCAGAGTTCAGCGCCGGGCCTCCAGTCGGAGATGAGCCCTGAAAACCAGGGTGGATTTGATTTAAATCACTAGTCAGGAAGACTCGATTTAATCGTGGTTTTCTACATAAAAGTGCATTCTTGTTGGTTGTTATAAGTAACCTTAATACATATTCTTCACAACTCAGAGATAGATGTAGGTTTCATTTTTAGAAGTTACACACTATACGTTTTTAAACAGTGATTTATTTTGAAAACTTTTCAGGTGAGTTTTACAGCTATATCAGAAAATGAATGATTGTTTGGTTATTTCATTTACCAAAGGTAATTGAAGCAGATATTTATGAAGTCATTGGGAGGTGAACTATCTCCAATTCAAATTAATATTTGGAGGATTTTCTTGCCATGTTGTATTAGGAGGAGAACATCACCAGAGAGTCGTTTAAATTGTTTTATTTAAGTAAAGCAACAATGTTATGTATTCTGGATTTTTTTTTTCAACAGCAAACATATAATATTTTAACAAAACAAGCATATGTCCCTCGCTTCTCACATTTATCTCCAGACTTCTTCTCCTTGTCCAGATCTGTTCCGCCCCCAACAATCTTCTATTCATTGAACTTTTTGAAACTTTGCTCTTTTAGAGAGAAGTAAGGGATTGCCTCTGTGAACACAAATTTGCAGAGGGGCAATAGGGTTGAGGTCTGTTATTTCTCACCTCTATATATTATTTATTTATTTAAAAACATTTTTGCTGTTAACAAGCATGTTATCTCTGGAGACACAAATCCACAGTTTGAGAACTGCAGAACTAAGCATCTGTGATGGTATCTTCTGGACTGAGCACTGAGTCCCATTGGATAGATAGAAAGATTAACCTAAATAATCTATACAGAAGCCCCTGGAACCCCATAAGATTGGGTCCCTAATCCATGAACTATTGGAACTCATTTACAAAACTTTTCTTAAACATTATATGAATATATTGTCTCATACTATAGAATTAGAATTTATAATCCCTATTCCATGATGAGATGTCTTTGAGCTATAATGTATCTTAATTAAAACTATCTTTAGATAGGCTTTTTTCTCAAAAAGCATTTTATCAAAAAAATCCAATTTAAATAAAAAAAATCCGATTTTTAAAAAAAATCATTTATTTTTATCCACCCTGCTGAAAACCGAGGCACAGGAGGGAAGATGGAATCGAAAGACAGAGGGGAAAGTGAGAGAGAGAGAGAAAACAATGGAAGCAGCCAGGGCTTAATTTGTGCCAGGGCTTGTCAAGTCTGAGCCCCTGACCTCTGGGCCTGGCAGTTCAGAGCCCTGGCACATCTGGGCCTGGCAGTTCAGCACCCTGGCACATCTGGGCTTGCCACGTCAGTTATGAAAATAAAAAAAATTGCTTGAGCCCCGGCCCCTCTTCCATTACAAATTAAGCCCAGGAGCAGGGCACTTAATGGAAGGGGGTGGTGGGACCTCCTGCTGCACTGTCACATCCCCAATGCTCACACTTACTCTGCTGCTCTGGCTCAGCCCTGTCCCGCGTTACAGGAGCTCTCCTGCTCCCCCCTCAGTCTTGCCTTGTCTCCCACTCCTTCCTTCCTCACAGGCTGAGCTCTGTTCCGTCCCACTTCCCCAAGGTTCGCCGGCTTTCCCTGCCCCCTGCGCTGGCACTCCAATCAGTCTCTCTTGCTGTCTATGTCCCCTTTAAGAGGGAACTTATCAGGCACATCTGTAAATATTTTGGTTGCTGATTTTCTCCGGGTTCCCAGCACTGCTGCCTGGCCCATTTGACAATGGGAGTTTTCTCCCGGTCACAACCTCCCTTCCTGTCTAGACAGCGCTGAAGAGCCCGCTGTATTTAGAGAGGAGAGCAGAGAGTTTGCCCGTTTGTTTTGCCAAACCCACATGACCCTGGTGAGGCCGGAACGAAGATGCCTCCCACACCCGAAGCAAACTGCAGCTGGTGACTAAACCTGCCCCCTCCCGACTGGAATCTGCTTTGATATGTCACCTACGCCTGCCACCCACCTCAGCCTCCTGTGTCCCCCACCCAGCCCCTGCCCTATTCTTGTCACTTAAGGGCCAGATCCTGACCAGTAGTGTCCTGAGCCCCACTGAATGCATGCTCCTGCCAACGCAGTGGGCGATAGGAAGGCAGGAGATCATTGTTAATGCTGCAGGTCAGCTCCCAAATCAGTGCGAACTCTGGGTACTCAGCACCACCCCGGACTGGGCCCGGGAACTGGCCGCACTCTTTTGTTCCAAATATGGCATGGCCATTTGCCTCCTCTACTGCTGAATGCCAGGCCAATCGCCCCACTCCGCAGGATCCTGACAGCAGCTGCTGCTGCATAAAGCCTTTCCTGCAATGTGCTTTGCAGAGTTTGAGGTTTGCACCCTGGGAGTCAATGGGAGCTTTGCCACCAATTTCAATGGAAGCAGGATTCAGCCCTAGATGAGTGCACAGTTGATATGGGTCTGAACTAAACCCCCTGGCTCTGGGCACCCCATGCAGCCCATTCTGGTTCTGGATTTTATGGCTTGATTTGAGGGACAGAGAAATGGGGAAGCAAGTCGGGTTTCGAGGTGGGATTCGGACCACGATGGCGAATCGATGAGGTGGAGCCAGAGCTGGAAAAGGAGTCAGGCCAGGGTGCATGAAGATGGAGTTCTGCAAATCAATTTCACTAGTTTGGGGATTTGCAAAATGAGGGTGAGTGAAATTTTAGCTGATTTTTCTCCCAAAGGAGAATGCCATGAAAACTAACACCCCACCAGCTCCGGGGGCAGCCTGTCCTGTATGTGGGGATACGGGGCTGGGGCTGTGCGGGGGAATGGAAGGTCCCTGTTACAGGGTGGCTGATCCATTTAAATGAAGCAGGTCCGGCTCCACCGTGCCAGAACAGGTGCTGCCAGTTTGGCCAGTTAAGAGGGTGGGGCAGCATGTGCAGCTATAAAGGATCAGGATGAGTCAGAGAGGAGGAGGTCCATGAAGAAAGCTGAAGGAGGTATGTGGTGGAAGTCTGAGAGCATCACAGGGTTTTGCTAGTTGATCTCCCCGAGACAGGGCTGAAGGTAGGGAAGCAGTGGAGGGGCTTATCTCCTGATGTCTCTGAGCTGGAGCCAGAGGCCCAGAGAGGGCTGAGGGCCAGGGGAACAGTGGCAGGGCCCACCTGGGGGCCTGTCTGAGATGGAACAGGGGGCATGAGGGATGCTCCCCTGGGGAGGATGAACTGCCAGTGGTGAGGCTGGTGCTGTTCCTGTTGGGAAGGGCTGGGTTGGCTGCTCTCTGACTGAAGATGAGCCCAGGGGAGAGCTGCAGGAGTGTGGTTCATGCTATGCCGATGGACCAGATGCTGTGCGATGTTCAGGACAACGTGCAGGGGGTGACAAATGGACAATGCCTGGGGATTTCATTATGGATTCTTTGCACTCGTTTTTGTTTTGTAATAAACCAGCCCCAAGGAGGGGCGTGTCTGAGGCCAGAGAGCCCATTGTGGAGTCCTCAGGGGCCAAGAGGGGCAGTGGCAACACTGGCATTAGGGTGCCCAGCTGCAAAGGGGGGGCTCAGGGCTGGGGGGTCATTCAGCCTGTCATCCCAAAAGCAAGGCTGGCAGGGTATGCCCAGGTTACAGCAGTGGGGGGGCTGTTGATTTTGCTATTCGCGTGTCTCTTTCTCTCTTCCTCTACCCCCTTTGCAAGTCTCTCTTTGCTTTTCTTCTTTCCCTCCCCTTGCGGCACAGTTTAGCCTGCCCCTTACGCCAGCAGAGCCCCTGGAGGTCTGCCCATCGCTGCGGATGGCCCCTCCTTCCCAGCCGCTCTAAAGACAAGGGGTCCCTATCAGACCAGCTGGCAGACACTGCTGTGATATGTGGCATCTCACAGCCAACAGCTGAGGAACTCAGCCATGGCAGATGCTGCCGGGGAGCTCGGTGATTTATTTCCAACACGCTGGGGAAGAATGTCTCCCTCACAGGCTCCTACTCCCCTCTACCAGCCACACAGACGAGTCTGCATCCTGGGCCCATTGCTGGGGAGACTCTCCCAGCCATGCCCCCGACTCTGGAGCTGCTTTCCTCAGAGTGGGACCCACTGTGCCACTGGACACTCTCTTTCCTGGCTCGCAGCCTGCCACTGGGTGCCCTGCTGCCACCTGGCTTCCTTCCAGCGGCTGGAGTCAGAGTATTTCAGGTGCCATGCTCCAGGGACCGTGCGTTCCCTTGTCCAAAGTAACCCAAGCTGCAGCCCAGGAACAGGCCCTGCAGCAAGTGCCCAGGGCCCGCTGCACTTGGGAATGGCAGACGAGCTGCTGTCTGTCACTCGATAGCCAGCCCAGCCCACACAGGAATGCTGAACGTTTCTTTTGGTGACTATAGCCTTGACTTGTCATCAGGGCTGCCTTTCCTGAGAGGCCGGCAGGCAGGCCCAGCGTAATGAGGCCGGTGTTCCAGGAATCACATTTCCCATTGACACAGGAATGTAAACTCCGGGGAGCAGGCGTAACCCGCCTGTGGTGATGGTAACACAGGGAGCACAGCTGGCTGCTCTGGAAATGTTCCGCATCCTGGAAGGTGGTGGAGCCTGTTCGGACTTGCTCTGAGAGGGACAAGAGATAGTTCCTGCTGCCTCTGGCCTCCGAGCGCCCCGAGGAGTCACCGTCCGAGGAGGGAATGGAATCCGAGCTCAGAGTGCCGCCTGCCTAACCCTGCATTGCGAGCTCTCTGGGGCAGAGACTCTCGATAGCGCCCCACACAATGGGGCCCTGATCTTGACTGGGCTCTGGGTGCTCCCATAATGTCACTGGAGATAGGGTGGAGTGCTCCATCCCCTCAGCCCAGGGGCCTCTGCTTTCCAAGCCCTAGCTTCCCTTTTAGCCCAAGGTCTCCTGCAGAGCAGGTTCAGCCGGAGAGATCAGGGACATGGTGGGCAGGACTCGTCCCTGCCCTGCACCTCAGCTCAGCCCATCCTGGCTCTCAGCACTAACAGACAGGTTCTCCCTGGTTCCACACCAGGACACAGAGCCAGGTTGACACTGCCTAAGGATGGGGATGGGGATACGGCCTTACAGGAGCTCTCTTGCTCTCTGTGGAAAGTGGCTCAGTGGGAGGCTGCTGCATCTGTCTGCCAGCCCAGCCTTGCACTGGAGACACCACTTATCACAGGCTTCAGACGCCCAAGTTCGCAGCTGTGAATTATTTACTGCTAATTTCTTTTCTTTTAATTTGCGAGGGAGCATGTACCAGGGACACTGCCCTGTTCAGCCTCTTTGATCAGAGGGAGACAGCAAGGCCAGACACACCGCACTAGGTGCTGGGTTTCACAACCTGTGCATCTTAACCGTCACCATGCAGAGAAGTTTGGGAGACCGAGACTGGCTGCGTCCTACCCTGGCCTGGTCCCCTTTCCAGTGCTCCAGATCCCCTGTCTCCTGCCCAACATGCGTTCGTCTCTCATGGTGAAAAGTAGCTAGTTATCCACAGAGGGAAATTAGAATCAGGCATGTCAAGGCAGCTGCATGAGGCTGGAACCAAGGTCATTGTCCTCCCAATCAACAGCAAGCAGCTGCATCCCTCTGGGTGGGAGCAGAGTGGGCAAGGCTTAGAGAGAGAATGTCCGTAATGAAAGAAAGAGAGAGGTGAATGAAGAAGACAGGGAGCTGGATGTGCAGGGGAGTCCAGGGAGAGCCACTGAAGTTATGTCTCAGCTTTGAGCTGGGGTGAGACATACCTGTGCTAGCTTTCTAAAAACTATGTCGCTGCGGCAGCGCGAGTGGCAGCAGGAGGTAGCCATCCCGAGCACCTACCTATGTGAGATGCTAGGCACGTTATCGGGGTGGCTAGCCACTCCTTCCAGCCCAGCTCCACTCTCAGAGCTAGCGCTAGTAGATCTCCTTGTCTGGCAATCACCCCGCCAGCTCTCAGTGTAGACGTACCCTGCAGTGCAGCCATTTGTAACATGGAGGCATTGCAGCTCCCAGCATGCAATCTGCTCATCCTGTTCGGCTCTAGGTGGAGGATTCCCATTAACTGCATCAGGACGGCTGTGATCTGCTGCCCTGTGCGCAAACCAGGTGTGACGCTCCGGCTGCTTGCCAAGCTACTCATGCAGTGCCTGGATCTCCAAGTCAGGGAACCAGAGTGAGGTAGCTGGGGATTTGCAGGAAGCTCAGTCCAGCAGCGAGCCCCTTCTGCTGAGAGGAGGCCACGTCTCAGAGCTGCGTGGCACTGAGTGCCGAGGGATACCTGGGACAGTCCGCAAAGGGGACGGGATTGAAGAGACTAACCCAGGTGCTGAAGTGGCGGGGCTTTTCTACAACATAGACGACTGGGCTAGAGTGTTACCCAGACTGTATCTAGGGGCCCAGAGATGTTACAGTGACTAGTGCTCTGTGTTTATGATCCAAATTAATAGTTTTTTTACAGTAGCACCCATAATGAGCTAGGCACTGTATGACCATCAAGACAGGTAGATGTTGATTCATTCCTTTGTGCTTAGTCTGCAAAGCCAGGAGACACCAGTGCTGGACTCCCTCTTCAATATCTGTCTTTCAAATATTTCTCATTCCATTTGATGGTATATGGTTTCCAAGAGTCTTTGTAAAGCCGATTCTAACTATTTGGTGCAGACAGACAGAGCAGCATGGTCCAGCAGGTGAAATGCAATATACACTCAACTGCACTTGTCCACTTCCTTCCAGCAAAGGTTTAGAAAATGGGCCCCACAGAAGGTTTCCCATTTGCTCAGTTCAAGATCCCAAATGCAGAGATGTTTGCTAGAAAGAGCTGGAGCAGAATTCCAGGGGAACGACAGCCTATGTGGAGAACGGCTACAGGGTTGTTTAATATGGGCCGGGGGGAAGCATATGGGAAAGAGATAATGAGAAGGCAGCCAGCGCTGACTGAGATCTTTACTGTTCACTAATCTCACAGGGACTTAGGGAGCTAATAGAATGATTTTACTGTAATGGATCCTCTTGTCCTCAGCAGGAAGTGGCATCTGCCCAGCCCAGCAGCACACCCCTCTCCTGTGGCCTCTAGCGTGGTGCCAGGCCCTCGGCATATCACACACCTATCTCCTCCACCTTCACAGCAGTGGCTAGTCAGAGAGGCACTTAGGCTGGCTCACCCTCCTCACTCCAGCTGCTTTTCCAGGCCTCCACTTTGCAATAAGGAGCAAGCGGAGCCAAGCAGTGGAACGGGTGCACTGTGACCTGCCAGCTCCCTGCAGATCAGCAGCCAGCGGTTTGGGAATCATGGGACTAGATGACAAAAACTACTGCCCGTGCTGATGAACTGAGCACGGGAGTCTGATCTGAATCATTGGCCAGGGGGTGGGGTGGGGGAAATCTTTTGGCTGACTGACGTCAGAGAGGGGAGCTTCAGATTCTTAGAACGAGGGAGCCATTGGCTTCTGCAGTGGCAGGGGCTCTGTGCAAGCGAAGTTAGAGGAGCAGAAGCCAAACTGGGCTTCCAGGAAGCTCCCCCGACAGATTTATAGGAATGAGGCCCTTTTCACAGGAGTTCACGCTGAAAACGATCCGCGGATGCTCTTCTCAGGGTCTCCCGCAATGAGCCCAGATTTACTGCCGCTGTCTAGTGCAGGAATAATGAACCCTGTACGGCAGCTGCACTCGCGGGGCCGGAGGTGGACGGCTCGGGACACATTTCCCCATTACTCTGGAGCTATGTAACTGGAAACAAGTTCCTGGGCCAAATCCTCCTCCCGCACACATGGTGCAACTTCACTGAACTCCAGCAGAATGGACCTGCGGGGCTGACTCCCAGGTAAGCGAGGGGGGAATCCGCCCACTCTGCTTATTAGCAGTGCAAGAAGGTGTTGGATAATTACAGTGAACTGATGGGGCTGAAATGTTACCGTCTCCAAATGCCCCCTTCTTCCTGTCCCTGGCAGGCAGCATGATATGGTCTTTGTGCAAAGCACGGCCCTGTTCCCATGTCCCAGGGCAGAGAACTTTCCTGTTATCCCCAAGGGTAGGTGGCTGGAGAAGAACTGGCTAGAGACCTCCGGCTGGCAGGTGTGTTGAGTGTTGCTGCTTGCATGTTAAGGGCCGATCCCAGCCTACAGAAGTGTTTTCTGCCCTTTAGAAATTTGGGGTGGTGCCCACCTAGCAGATCTCAGGCACAACAGCGATGCCTCTTCATTCCCTATGTTAGTGGCAAACGAGTGGCATTCCCCATTACTTAATGGACACAAGGCATGGCCAGCCTCTGCTCCTACAGCAGCTGCCATAAAACGACCCCCTTCCTTTGGAAATCCAGCTCTGTGGGAAACCAGGGTGAGGATGACAGCCCCTGGGAACTCCCATCTGCCGCTCCAGCCTCCAAGGGAGCTGCTGGATGCTGAGCTCTTTGGAAAATCGGGCCCACCCGTAACAGAGCTCCCCTTTCTAGTGCTGCTCTCTGTACCTCAGGCACAGTGCAGGGGGCGGACGTGATGACCTCTGGAGGTTCCTTCCAGCCGTACATTTCTGGGATTCTGTGTTACACAGGGTTGCCCCGCTGCTCACACTGAAACCCTGTTTGTGGGATGAGGCACTGCTCTCTGGACAGGCTACAGAACCGAGCCCCTGAGGAGAAGAACTGTCAGCATTTTAGGACAGGGCAATTGTGCGGCCAGTCTCTTCAAAGGGGGTTTCTCTAACGACTTGCAATGTAGACACGGTCAGCTTCAGAGTGTCGCCTATCCTTGGCATGTGCCCGCTGACTGACTTCGATGGCAGACTATCGGCTCTTCACTGGGCTGGTGACAATGCTGTCAAATGGCTGGGCACACTGTACATACAGCAAGAGAGAGCAGTTTTTCAACCCTTTGCATCTTCTGAGCTCTGCACAGACATTAAGATTCTATTATATGAATCCCCATAATAGACGTGAGAGCTAGGTTAGTTTTATTTCCCCATGGCAGGTGGGGAAACTGAGGTACAGAGTGATGACATGACCTGCCCAAGGACCTTCAAGGAGACAATAACAGAGCGGGGATGGGAACCCAGGAGTTCTTGTTGCCCAGTCCAGTGCTCAATCCACTATACTATGAATAAACAACGTTGAGGGTGAAAAGGTTGGTCCAGTGACTACGGTGCTCGCCTGGGATTTGGGAGACCCAGGTTTAATTCCTTGCTCTGCTACAGACTTCCTATATGGGCTTGGGCAAGTCACTTAGCCTCTCTGTGCCTCAGCTCCCATCTATGCAACAGGGATACATCACTGCCCTGCCATACAGGGGTATGTGAGCATAAATACATGAACGACTCTGAGGTGCTCTGATCCTGCCATAATGGGGGCCAGACGGCTACAACAGAGAAATTGCCTGCCCAGTGGTAAAGTAGGGTGGCCTAGGACCAGTTGTGTTTCCCTGAACTCAGCCTCCTTCAGGCCCCTGGGTGGTGCAGGGCTGGAGGGCTCACCTCCACTGCTCCCATGACAGCCCATTTGTCCACTCAGTGTCAGGTGAAGACAATTGTCACTTATTCAGCTAGCCCCAGTGTTCAGGAAATGAGCTGGAGTGATTGTAAAAACCTGTCATTTAGCAGCGTTAATTACATGGCCTGGTGCGATGAGGCGAGTGGCCCTTCATGTAAACACCTGCCTGACTTCTCAGGGACTTGGGGAACGTGTTTCTGAGCGCATGCCTGTGCAGTGCAGGCCTGGGGAGATGGCATTGTGAAGACAAGTCAGTAACCTGGCTGACCCAGCTGTGAAACACTTTGACGGTCCTCCAACTGAAACCAGAGCCACAGATGACCTGCAGCACTTCAACAGCAGACAGAGAACTCCATGCAGCCAGAGGATGGGCAGCCATGCACCTGATCCGTAGCCAGCGCTATTGGCTATTCTGGTTGGCTGTCGCATTGCTGGCGGATCCCTCTTTCCTTGCAGACTGGGGATATTCTGGGGGAAATAATTAGATGTGATTTCTATACTGGGCTCGCAAGAAAGGGAAAGTCCTGCTGAGCTGTTCACTGGCTTTCTGAAATGTTCACTGGCGTTTATTTATTTTATTAGGTTGCCAGGGGTGCAAAGTTGTGACATTACTGCAGTTTGCCACCCAACATGATGCTGATTGAACTAAGGGAGATTTATTTTTCTTTTCACTGAATTCCAGTGGGAGCTGAGCACTTAACTTCCTTAAGGCTGTGTCTCCACTGGGAAATTGACTGGCATAGCTACTGCAAACGAAGCTATTCCACAGGAGCTGTTCCGTAACAGCTCCCCATGGGGAGGCTCGAGTCCGGAATAAAAGTGACTTTATTCCAGAATAGTTGTTCCACTCACAAAGCACAGTAATTAGGCTGGAATTCAATCACATTTATTCCAGAACAGAGTATCCACACAGGGGAATTATTCCAGAAGAGCTAAATGATACCAGAATCCTTCTTTCTGAAGAGCGGTACCAGCCAATTCCCCGGTATAAACAAGGCGTTAGGCTCCTTTGAAATTCCCAGCCTAAGAATGTTATCTGTATCCCTACAAGATAATAACCTACCAAACGCTGAGGGGGATAGACCAGCCCCTCCTTGTTAGCTAGCCCTCCTGAGACAAAGAGCAGTTGGTCTACCCACATTTATCTAAAGGTGAAGGGCATACAAGGTCAACAGCTGCAGAAGCTCCTAGTCCAACCCTCCAGTTGCTCCTTGCCACCCTCTGCAGTTATTTGCAGGGAGCTCTGCTTCCCCAAGTTTATCTATTTTATTCCTAACTTCTCCCCTCCACCCAGCAGGCTTAACTTCCACTGCGGAGTCGCGTGGCTTCCACAGCTGTTGATGCACCAAGTCCTCCTGGCAGGGCTTCAAAGGAACCGAAACGTGGAACAGATGCTCAGAGCAGCAGCAGCAGCAGCAGAATCCCCATCCCTGAGCCTCTGTGGTCACATGGCAATTTAAGGTGCGGTGTTGACAGAAAGCAACAGCTTCAGGGCTGGAATTTGCTCCATTTATTTTTAGTCACTGGTGAAGAAACACACGTTTCCTCGGCTCTTTGAAGCAGGAGCTGCAGTGGGGCAGCTTGGCTTGTTTGAATCTGTCACACGGCAGCACTGCTAGGAGAGAATGGGGGTGTGGGAGGGAACTTGTGCCATTCCTAATCCTGGTGCTACTTATACTGGGGGGGCCTGACCCTATGCCCAGCTTGGCCTGCAGCAGACACAGGGCTCTGTGCCTCACTGGATGAGGAATGGGCCCTTGTTTGCTCAGCTGGCCCCAGGCTAGGAAGCGTCCCCCTCACTCCCACCCGCTGGTCTGGTTGCACCGAACAAGGGGAGCCTAACAGCCAAGCAGGGCACAGGCTGTCCTCACCTGCGTGCCAGCCCCCAAATTGCTCTGCTTCACACTACCAGAGAGGTCAGTCCGGCCAGGGCAGCAGGACGCTCTCTGTGAGCGGGGCGAGGCAGCACCTTGCAGGGACTGTTCCTCCGGGGCTGAAATGCAAACGCTTGCTGCAGTGAGGAAGCTGCAGGGGACTGTGGCCCCTCCCTGGCCTGCGCCGGGAGCCTGGGGGTGAACCCAGCACTCTCCAAGGGCTGCCTCAAACCACCCCACAAGCCTGTCCTCCTGGCTGGACCTGCCTGACTTTGCCCTTGCCCTTGTTTCTGGGGTTGCTGCTCCATGTGATGATGGCTCTTGCCAAGACCTGGCAGTTGCTGGGATGCCATAGAGGGCCAGAGCGGAGGGTCACCAGCTAGCTGGACATGCTGTGTATGTGAGTCCTGTATGTTGCCATCACAGGGATACAAGCCAGCGCCCTCGGGGTCACCAGGTGTGCCCAGGCACTTGCCCCTTGAAGTCTACGGGCGTGTGCAGCTACCCCAGGCACTGGCTCACAACGCTCAGGGTGAAGTTGGCTCAGACAACACGCTGGGTGCAGCAGATGAATTGTGCAGGGTTTCAGGGGGATCCTGAGTTCCTTGTACTGCTTTTAAATGGATCCCGACTCGTCTGCAGCTCTTGCCTGAAATGCCTGGTTATGCATCTTCCCTAACTCCTCTCCAGACAGGCCACAAGCAGCTGCGGCCCATGTCAGCAGGAAAGGCTGAGCCCCTGCTCATTCGCAAGCTGCAGAAACCCCCCAGCTGTGCTCTCCTCTCCAGGACCAGGCTATGGTGGGAGTGAGTGCACAGAGCTGACACTGCAGAGCCAGCTCAGAGGGAAAGAGGAAGCCATTGCACCATGACTCTTACTGCTGAGAGGAGCTTGGATTCAAAGCCCTCGGGGCAAGTCTCTGGGCTGCAAAGGGTTTGGGAAGAGGCTGCTGGCTTTTCCCACCCTCAGCTGGGCACAGCCCCTCTCAGGGCACAGGCATGGCCTTCTCTGCCGGCAGGTTCAGGGGTCAGTGTGGAGAAAGCTGGCAAAGTTTTCATGCTTTTCCCAAGCCATCTGGCCTGGAGCGCTAATGCCCCAGGCTCCCGCGACGTTCCCAGGACATCCCATCTCCGAGGGCTCATCAGCTGCCATGGCTAGCCAGGAGATGCAGAGCTATAAACGGGGTGGGGAGGAAGAGACGTGCCAACCCTCTCCATTAACGAACCCTCCCCAAATATGGCTGGGTTCAAGTTTTGGGCTGGTTCTTGACTGAATCCAAAGCAGCTCAGCTCACGCCGCTGGCAGCTCCGGAGGTGCAGCTGTGGCCCAGGGCACATTCTGCTCCGCAGAGCTATGCGGGGCTGGCAAGGAGCTGTGTAAACGAAGAAGATTAACGCTGGGATTGAAGTGGGCGTGAAAAATGACTCCCGTTTTGAAGGGATAAAGCTGCTTTTCTCTGCCATGCTCTGGGACCATGGAAGTGGCTTCAAACTTTAATCCCTTCCGCCTGATCCTTCGCGTTAGACATAATGTAATTAACGGGACGGAGAGGAGCTGCAAAGCTGTTTGTGCTCCAGGGTCACATAGAAGAACAACAGGGCACCAACTGACGCTAAGGCAGGCCAGCCCGCAAAGGAATTTAGGGGGGATTTTACACACAGAGGAGTCCCTACATGCATAGGGAATGCACCACTGAGGGCAGCAGCAGCAGCAGCTAGTGCCAGGAGCTAAACAGGTAGCGGACGCTGGTGTAATTCAGAAGGATGTGTGTGGCCAAGCCAAGCCGGGCTTCCCAGCATTTAGTGCAAGGAAAAGCAGTGAAGAAATGACTGAAGGGACTCATCAATTGCTCCTTAGGCTGCTGGGCAGATCCCAGGGCACGTGGAGAACTCCAGGGCATCCCCTGCGTGGTCAAGTGGTGCCCTCCCAGTAGGGTGACCAGATGTCCTGATTTTATAGGGACAGTCCCAATTTTTGGGTCTTTTTCTTATATAGGCTCCTATTACCTCCCACCCCCGTACCGATTTTTCACACTTGCTGTCTGGTCACCCTACCTCCCAGCTCCCAGCATGTGCTTAGGAGTGGGGTATGTGTCCGAGGCTGAATGTTGTTACAGTAGAGCACAGGCAGCCAGACTCTGATCTCTGCTACCCCAGGCGTAAATCCAGAATAATGCCACCAACATCCCCTTTACACCAGGTGTGACTGCGTGCAGAATTGTTTCCCTCAGCCCCTAGCCTGTGAGAGATTAGTAAGGGCCGGAGTGGTGGCTGCTCCCAGAACACCTGCTAAGTCAACACCAGACTTAATGGAGTGGAGTGTACAGCTTTATGGCTCAGAATGATGCCCTGATGCACTATTGTGCTTCAAACAATCAACTCAAATGGCTTTTACTTGAAGACAGAAGGCTGCATCATCGGTATCAATTTGTATATAAATGTGCTGCTGGACACAGGCCAAGCTATTTGGTCCTCACTTGATGTATTTATAGTTAAAGAGCCAAGGAGCCCTGCAGTCCTTCCTGTCCTGAAGGAAATCTCTTTTGCCTTCCTTCCTTGCCCTATCGTTGGGGAATAGATGGGCCTTTTGATACACAGCAGGCACCTAATATTGGCTGTGCAAACAATGGCTGCGTCAGCTGCACAAGGTGTCCCCTGGCACTGCCAGGATGGAAGCTGGGTTGTGGGCATGTGAGAGCTTGTGTGTGCATATGGCTCTCCTGAAAACACATTCGGACTAAATCCACTGGAGGTGGGAGAACATGGCTCAGAGATAATCACTCAGCAAACTACAGATTTGCAAAGTCTGTGTGAGGAGAAGGAGGAAAAAACACTCAGTGAAGCAGTGATTCTGTGGAGCAGGCAGGGGAAAAGCCTTGAGTTCACATTAGGGCTCTTTGCCCTAACACAGTGACTCTCAACCTTTCCAGCCTACTGTGCCCCTTTCAGGAGTCTGATTTGTCTTGCGTACCCCCAGTTACACCTCACTTAACAACTCCTTGCTTACAAAATCGGACATAAAACTACAAAGGCGTCCCAGCCACACTATTACTGACAAATTGCTTTCACTCTCATGTTTATCTAGTAATTATAAAATAAATCAATTGGAATATAAATATTGTACTTACATTTCAGTGTATAGTATATAGAGCAGTATAAATCAGTCATTGTCTGTGTGGAATTTTAGTTTGTACTGACTTTGCTAGTGCTTTCTATGTCTCCTGTTGTAAAACTAGGCAAACATCTAGCTGAGTTGATGTACCCCCTGGAAGAGCTCTGTATACCCCCAGGGGTACACGTACCCCTGGGTGAGACCCACTGACCTAACAGACATCACTCTTGCAAGCTGGGTGTAAACCTGGTCACGGAGGGTTCTTCTGACAATGTAAAGCCAGGTGCTGTTGCTCGCCCTGCTGCAGGCTGGGAAGGTGGGAACTGAGGGCGGCCTCTCGAGCTGGGGCTTTTCAGGTGATTGCAAATGGCAGTGAAAGTCCTCCACATCCCCGGGGAGTAGGGGGAGCGTGTTCCCCCCATTGCACAGAGAGGGAAACAGAGGTGCAGAGAGAGATCGTGATGCACCCAAGCTCACAAAGTGACTCTGTGAATAGAACTGAATCCTGATCTCCTCCCCCCCCCCAGCCACCTGTGCCGCCCCCTAGGCTGCTCTTCCCCCACTGCACACTGACCCCCCCCATCACCCATTCAATCTTTAGTCCCATTTGAACAAAAGGGCCCATTTATTTAAAGCTTGCTAAATAAGTCTGAGTGGCCTCAGGGGCCTCACTACAGACACCCATGGCTTCCCTGCCAATGCTTCCAACCCGCAGGCCGCGACAGCCGCCCTAGGGGGGCCTTAGATCTTTATGGCCAGTAAAGGGGTCCGTGGCTAATTTATGCCCGCCTATAATTTACAGCCTCTTTACAGCTGTTGTAAAATCCCCCATAAATCATGGGCAACATCACAGACTCGGGACAAAGCCTCCGCGTCGTCACCCGTAACCAGTGCCTGAGGGCCCTCCACAGTCAGGGAGCTGGGCCGGAGCCAGAGCCGGACGAGCCATCCAGGGGCTGTCGTGCCATGAGCCCTGAATCCCCCTGGAGAGCTGAGAGATACTGCCCCCATCACGCCCTGCCATGCGGGCTGATCCTGTCCTACGGACTGATTAAAGCCTGCTCCATAGCCAGCCCCTGTCCTGTCTGCTGCCTCCACTCCCCGTAGGGAATCCGTGCAGTGTACAGGGGAATTGGTGTCTCAGGTAACACGCTGGGAGCCAGATTCTCCTCTCACTCCAAATTTAAAGGTGGTGGTTACTGCTGATTTACACCAGGGCAAGTGAAAGGAGAGGCAGGTGCATGGTGTCTGCTGGTTCTCCCATGGGGAGGACCTCTTCTAGCTCCCAGGGCTACAGCCCTCACCAAGGTGCAGTTTCCCGTGTGGGAGGGGGTTACAGCAAGCCCAGCCAGCAGGCGGGAGCCGGTGCTCTGGTGTCTCACGCTGGCAGAATGAGCCTGGGGGGGGCTGTTTGCTGGGGAGAGGTGAGCTCAGGGTAAGGCGGGAAGAAATGCCAGGGAGCTCCCTGTCCAGGCTGACCAAGGGCCCAGAGGAAAATGCGGTGGGGGAAGGGATGCTGCTGGGCTGCAGGCCGTCTGGGGCAGCAGGAAAACATGCAAAGGCAGGAGGAAAGAGGCGAGCCTCTTCGCCTGTGTGCCAGGGACCTGGCATTGTCTCCCTCTGTTGGGCACCCCACCCTGCCGGCCAGGGGTAAGCACTGACAGCAGAAAGCAAAAGTCTTCTGACCCTGGACTGTCTGAGAACCTACCGCTGCTGCCTGAGGGTCTGGATCCAGGCTCGGCTGCTTGTTGTTACTGCTCCTAATTTGGCCAGTTGTTTTGCTGGCCGGATCCCGCAGCTCTGTGCTTAACGCTGCCTCTGCTATTAGAGAGGAGACAAGCACTGGCTAGTCTGCTGCCCCCACATCAGCACTGCGAGCGGGGTCCTGGACCATCACGCGAAATGTCTTCTGTGAGCAGGCAGCATGGGCTGCCTCCGAGCCAGGGGCCACCTGCCCAGACGGTGCCCCCCTGCTGCCACAAACCTCTCTGCACCTCCTGCTAGCATCACAGCTGGTGCTCAGCACAGCCCAGGGAGGGGGCAGGGCTGTAAATTCACTCACAGGAGGGCTTTGGGGAAGGCAGGATGGGGTTGTGCTGATGACATGGGACTGGAAGTCAGGAGACGTGTGTTCTAGTCTTGCCTCTGCCCCAGGCTTCCTATGTGCCCCTGGGGAAGTCTCAGTTCCCTCAGCGGTGGGATGATAGTACTGACCCAGATCAGAGGCCAGTCTCTCCTCCACTGGTGATGCTAAAGCCTCTGGGAACTGCCTGCCTGTCTATTACACTGCTAGGCATTTAGAGGGGCAAAGGCAACTTCACTTAGGCTCTGCAATTTTTGAAGCTGCCTGTCTGGCTCCTGAATAGGGAGAGCCCAGCCATGCACAGAGCATTTCAGTACAGATCTCCACCATCCGTGAGTGTGAACAGCCATTTCTGATTGGAAATAATCAGTGAGGCCCTGAGCATGTAACTTGTAACCTGGGGCCCTGAGCATGATCCACACGGTGCTAGATGGCACCTCTGAGACAGACAGGCTTTTCCCTTCACTCCCCTGTGTGGATGCAAAACCTAATCTAAGCCCCTGCACTCTCAAGAGCACAGGGTCAGCTCCCAGCTGATGCTGCTGGGACCCCAGCCACCCTAGAGGGGGTGATGAGGGGCGGGAGGAGATGGGGTCACCACACTGCCTCCTAGACAGTGGTACAGTGGGTGCGCCCCTGCTGCATGCTGCAGCTGGGAACTGCAGCGTGGTTTAGACACTGCTCTCCTGAAGCCAGGACAATGGCCGAGGCACGCAAATACACCAACTCCTCCAGAGGCAGCAGGTCTCAGCTGAATGGGGTTCTGCCGTTCAGCCAGTGCCAAGACTAATGCGAATCCCTTGGGGTCACTGAAGTCCTTGCCGGGATTTGTGAGAGGAAAAGGGGGAGAAGCCGGGATTTCATGCTGTGGGACTCACAGAGACTTCATTTTTGCGTTGTCAGAAAGGGCTGACTCAGAAGATTTGAGAGAGGAGGCAAAAACCATCAAAACCGCTGCAACTGAGCTGGTGGAAGGTGGTTTGGGTCCAGGCCCGCAGGGATTCTCTTAGGCCTGGTCTACACTACGAGTTTAGGTCGACTTTAGCCGCGTTAAATCGACTTAAGCCTGGACACGTTTACACTACGAAGCCCTTTCTGTCGACTTAAAGGGCCCTTTAAACCGGTTTCCTAACACCACCTCGACAAGGGGATTAGCGATAAAATCGACCTTAGGGGGTCGGAATTGGGTTAGTGTGGACGGAATTCGACATTACTGGCCTCCGGGAGCTATCCCACAGTGCTTCATTGTGACCGCTCTGGACAGCACTCTCATCTCAGATGCACTGGCCAGGTAGACAGGAAAAGCCCCGCGAACGTTTGAATTTCATTTCCTGTTTGCTCAGCGTGGAGAGCACAGGTGACCATGCAGAGCTCATCAGCACAGGTAACCATGATGGAGTCCCAGTCCCAGTCCCAGGATCGCAGAAGAGCTCCAGCCTGGACCGAACGGGAGGTACAGGATCTGATCGCCATCTGGGGAGATGAAGCAGTGCTCGCCGAACTCCGAAACAGTAAAAGAAACGGCAAAACATTAGAAAAGATCTCCAAGGCCATGAAGGACAGAGGCCATAACAGGGACGCGCGGCAGTGCCGCGTGAAAATTAAGGAGCTAAGGCAAGCCTACCACAAAGTCAGAGACGCAAACGGAAGGTCCGGGGCAGAGCCGCAAACATGCCGCTACTACGCGGAGCTGCATGCCATTCTAGGGGGTGCAGCCACCACTAGCCCAAGCGTGTTCTATGAGTCCCTCTCTGCAAACGGGGAAGCGGGTTCGGCGGACGAGGAAGATGAGGATGGAGAGAACATAGATAGCTCACAGCAGCAAGGAAGCGGAGAAACCAGTTACCCCAACAGCCAGGATATGTTTGTCACCCTGGACCTGGAAACAGTAACCCCCGAACTGACCCAAGACCCTGAGGGCACACAGGGGACCTCTGGTGAGTGTACCTTTGTAAATATTACACATGGTTTAAAAACAAGCGTGTTTAATGATTAATGATTAATCTGCCCTGGCAATCGCGGCCAGTACAGCTACTGGAAAAGTCTGTTAACGTGTATGGGGATGGAGCGGAAATCCTCCAGGGACATCTCCAGAAAGCTCTCCTTCATGTACTCCCAAAGCCTTTGCAAAAGGTTTCTGGGGAGGGCTGCCTTATCCCGTCCGCCATGGTAGGACACTTTACCACGCCAGGCCAGTAGCACGTAGTCTGGAATCATTGCATAACAAAGCATGGCAGCGTATGGTCCCGGTGTTTGCTGGCATGCAGACAACATCCATTCCTTATCGCTCTTTGTTATCCTCAGGAGAGTGATATCATTCACGGTCACCTGGTTGAAATGGGGCAATTTTATTAAGGGGACATTCAGAGGTGCCCCTTCCTGCTCTGCTGAACAGAAATATACCCCGCTGTTAACCACGCGGTGGGGGGGAGGGGTGAAGTGACCATTCCAGAGAATTGGGTGTGAGGGGGAGGGGAGTTAGTTGGGTTTGTGCTGCATGTTAAACCTGAAATCGCAGCCCCTCCTTTTACATTGCAAACCCATTTTAAATGGCACGGGTGCTTGGTATGGGAAATGAGGGCAGAACTGTTTGAAACCATCCCCACATGTTAAGAAGGTTAAAAAAGCCCAAAGACTATATGTCTTACCATGGCTGCCTGCAAGCTGAAATCTGTGTCCTGGCACTGCGTGAGTGATCTCTCACACCAAACCAGGAGACTCTCAATATAAGAGGAAAAATGCGACCTTGTAACGAAAGCACATGGGCTGTGTGATGTTGTGAACAGCAAAATCTAACGTGAAAGAGTCTACCCATTGTTCTCTAAAATGTATCTTTTTTAACAACCTCTCCCTTCTCCACCAGCTGCAAATCTTACTCCTTCGCAGAGGCTAGTGAATATTCGAAGAAGGAAGCGAAGGACGCGTGACGAAATGTTTACTGAACTTCAGACTGCCTCCCACGCTGACAGAGCACAGCTGAATGCGTGGAGGCAGTCAATGACTGATTTTAAAAAAGCCCAATATGAGCGAGAGGAGAGGTGGCGTGCTGAAGATGAGAAGTTGCGTGCTGAAACGCGGGCTGAAGAGGAGAGGTGGCGTCAACTTGTAATCAGAAAGCAAGAGTCGATGCTCCGGCTGCTGGAGCATCAAAGTGATATGCTCCTGCGTATGGTTGAGCTGCAGGAAAGGCAGCAGGAGCAGAGACCGCCGCTACAGCCCCTCTGTAACCAGCAGCCATCCTCCCCAAGTCCCATTGCCTCCTCACCCAGACGCCCAAGAACACGGTGGGGGGGCCTTCGGCCACCCACTCACTCCACCCTAGATGATTTCCATAGCAATAAGTTTTAAAGTTTTAAATTGGAGTGTGTCCTTTTCCTTCCCTCCTCCCCCACCCATCCCGGGCTACCTTTCCAATTATCCCCCTAGTTGTGTGCTGAATTAATAAAGAATGCATGAATGTGAAGCAACAATGACTTTATTGCCTCTGCAAGTGGTGCTCGAAGGGGGGAGGGTAGTAGGGGAGGGTGGGGTGGTTGGTTTGCAGGGAAGTAGAGTTAACAGGGTGGTGGGGGAGGGGCAGAGGGTTCATCAAGGAGCAACAAACAGAAGTTTCACTCCGTAGCCTGGCCAGTCACAAAACTGGTTTTCAACGCTTCTCTGATGCGCACCGCGCCCTGCTGTGCTCCTCTAACCGCCCTGGTGTCTGGCTGCGCGTAATCAGCGGCCAGGCGATTTGCCTCAACCTCCCACCCCGCCATAAATGTCTCCCCCTTACTTTCACATATATTGTGGAGCGCACAGCAAGTAGCAATAACAATGGGGAGATTCTTTTCGTTAAGGTCTGAGCGAGTCAGTAAGCTGCGCCAGCGCGCTTTTAAACGGCCAAATGCACATTCCACCACCATTCGGCACTTGCTCAGCCTGTAGTTGAACAGGTCCTGACTGCTGTCCAGGCTGCCTGTGTATGGCTTCATGAGCCATGGCATTAAGGGGTAGGCTGGGTCCCCAAGGATCACGATAGGCATTTCAACATCCCCAATGGTTATTTTCTGGTCTGGGAAGAAAGTCCCTTCCTCCAGCTTTCGAAACAGAAGAGACTGCCTGAAGACGCGAGCATCATGTACTCTTCCCGGCCAGCCCACGTTGATGTCGGTGAAACGTCCCTTGTGATCCACCAGGGCTTGCAGCAGCATTGAAAAGTACCCCTTGCGGTTTATGTAGTCGGTGGCTTGGTGCGCCGGTGCCAAGATAGGGATATGGGTTCCGTCTATCGCCCCACCACAGTTTGGGAATCCCATTGCAGCAAAGCCATCCACTATGGTCTGCACGTTTCCCAGAGTCACTACCCTTGATATCACCAGGTCTCTCATTGCCCTGGCAACTTGGATCACAGCAGCCCCCACAGTAGATTTGCCCACTCCAAATTGATTCCCAACTGACCGGTAGCTGTCTGGCGTTGCAAGCTTCCACAGGGCTATCGCCACTCGCTTCTCCACTGTGAGGGCTGCTCTCATCCTGGTATTCTGGCGCTTCAGGGCAGGGGAAAGCAAGTCACAAAGTTCCATGAAAGTGCCCTTACGCATGCGAAAGTTTCGCAGCCACTGGGCATCGTCCCAGACCTGCAACACGATGCGGTCCCACCACTCTGTGCTTGTTTCCCGGGCCCAGAATCGGCGGTCCACGGCATGAACCTGCCCCAGTAACACCAGGATTTCCACATTGCTGGGGCCTGTGCCTTGTGAGAGGTCCATGTCAATTTCCTCATCACTATCGTCGCCGCGCTGCAATCGCCTCCTCCTCAGCTGGTCCTGGTTTGGCTTTGGCATGTCCAGGAGGCTCTGCATGTTTTCCAGGACAATGCGCGTGGTGTTCATAGTGCTCATAATTGCCGCGGTGATCTGAGCGGGCTCCATGATCCCAGTGCTGGCTATGGCGACTGGTCTGAAAAAAGGCGCGAAAGTAGTATCTGACGGACCAGGGGAAGAAGGGAGGGAGGAAGAGAGGGAGGGAGGGAGGGGCGAGTGACGACATGGCATACAGGTACAGGGAATTAAAATCAAGAAAGGTGGCTTTGCATCAGGGAGAAACACAAACAACTGTCACACAGAATGCCCCCCCCCAAAGATTGAACTCAAAAGCCTGGGTTTAGCAGGAGGAAGGGGGGGAAGCAAATGAATACAGAATAAATCTATTTTTTACATCTTAAGACGACGGTGCAGCATGACTGATAGCCCTTGGCATTTTCTGGGTGCTTGGCAGCAAATACTGGGCGCTTGGCAGTTAGCCTTCAGGTCTACTGCACAATCTGATACCCACTGCAGTATGACAACGATGGATACCAGTCGTAATATACTATCTACTGCCCAAAAGGCAAGGGGTTGCTGCTGTGTAGCAATGTTGCCCCATCCTGCGCATACTACATCTGATAACCATCATCATCAAGGCAAGGGGGCTGGTGCAATGCAGCCCCACGGCTGCCAGCCCCATGTCTGCCAGCACCCAGATAGCCCTCGGCCTCTTCTGGGTGCTTAGCAGACAATATTGGGCACTTGGCAGAAAATAGCATACTACGACTGATAACCATCATTGTCTGCCCGGGTGCCCATGATCGACAGCCACTGCAGTACGATGACGACGGTTACCAGTCGTAATATACCATCTTCTACCAAAAGGCAAGGGGCTGGTGCAATGCAGCCCTACGGCTGCCAGCCCCACGGCTGCCTGCACCCAGATCGCCAATGAAGGCTACCAGTCATGCTGCACCGTCTACCGCCAAAAGGCAGTAAGCTGCTGCTGCTGTTTAGCAATGCAGTCCCACGTTTGCCGGCACCCGGAAGACATATGGTGACGGTGAGCTGAGCTGAGCGGGCTCAATGCTTGGCGTGGTATGTTGTCTGCACAGGTAACCCAGGTAAAAAGGCGCGAATCTATTGTCTGCCGTTGCTGTGACGGCGGGGGAGGGGCCTGACGCAATGTACCCAGAACCCCTCGCGGCACTGCTTTGCATCATCCGGGCATTGCGATCTCAACCCATAATTCCAATGGGCGCCGGAGGCTCCGGGAACTGTGGGATAGGTACCATAGTGCAATGCGCCGGAAGTCGACGCTAGCCTCGGTACTGTGGACGCGGTCCGCCGACTTCATGCACTTAGAGCATTTTAGGTGGGGACACACACAATCGGCTGCATACAACCGGTTTCTATAAAACCGGCTTCTATAAATCCGACCTAATTCTGTAGTGTAGACATAGCCTTAATTTCAGTGTTCTGGGTCCTACTCTAGAGGAATGCAGCAGTCTCTACTGGCCTTGCTGTTCTCCGATGGGATGGGGCTCATCAAAACCTTTCCATTCCAGGTAAGCGTGTTCCTGCCCATGCATGGCTCAGCGGGGCGTCTGCAGCTGCTGCTCCTGCATGGTTAACAGTAACATGCTCCTGGGTTCCTATGATTAGTAGAGGGCTGGTGCAGCTTTCTTAAATTACACAGCATGCAGCTTTGTGTTGGCGCGTGTGAGATTGCAACCTGAGAGCCCGTGAACCTGAAATGTCCCCTATGGGGAATCCTGTAGAATTTAATCGAGGAGATTGGGGCAGGAGAAACTTGTACTGCTGCAAGCCAGGCTGCAGGGAGAGCTTGTGGAGAATGGTAATTTCCCCAAGAATAGGATCCAGGTAATCTTGACCTCTCTGCTCTTCTGGTCCATCCCACTGGCAGCAGTAGCAGAGGAGACTCTGACATGGCTGCTCCAGCCCAGCTGAACACTGGTAAAACAATTCCACTGTGGAATCCTATTAGCCACGTGCTTGTCACTGTGATGGGAAACTGCTGACCGAGCCTCAAGCCACTGTGTGGAGAAGGTGGAGCCCCATGGCTGTCCATGCCTAGCAAACGTCTCTGGGAGCTAACTGCAATTGGCGTACTATTGCTGGGGATTGCCGCCGGTCAGGAAATCCCCACCCCATGTACAGAACAGACACCTGGCCACCAGGTCTGGCATCAGTCGTTCTGTGCCCAGAAAGTCGACTCCAAGGGGACAAACCTTAGAGGACCCACAGCCTTCCTGCAGCCTCAAACTCCTGCCTGCCCATGCATGTTGGATGGAGAAAGTAAAGCAAAGCAAAGCAGAAACTGCTGCCAGATCCACTTTGCTTCCATTTTGTGTGAGTTTGGGCTTCATCCAAAGCCCATTGGAGTCCATGGAAACACTCCCTCCCCCTTCAGTGGGCTTTGGATCAGGCCTTGGTGCTCATGGAGGAGGCAGATTGGACATGCTGGCTAGAGGCAGCTAACACTCAGGCCGGGGATCTGCCACTCTCCTGCGCATTCCAGGCCCCTTGCTTTCATGGTGGCTCTTGCTGGACACGGGACAGCCGCATTGGCTGGGGAGAGGCCCTCATTCCTCAGCTGCATACTGGCACCTGGGTGGTGCTTAGCTGACCAGGCTGCTGTGCGCTGCATCACCTCCGAGGTTTATTTAAACTTCCTCCAGCCCCTATTTATGGTCCTATTTTTACCAGCCCCGTGACCCTCCAGCCCAGACACAGGGATGTACCCTTGGGTTGCACCTTTCCATGCACTGTACTTTTTGCTAAAGACCAAGCCCAGTGCCCCCAGTTGCGTGGGGTTTATATAGCTGTGCTCAGCTGCCCTAAATACACGCACCTCAATTACAAACCACATCAGCACACAGGAAAACACAGGGAGTATTTTTAGGTGACTAAAGAGACCAAAGGGGAATAATGGGCCAAATGTATGCCTGGTGTAACGACACTGATGTCAGCTGGCAAGCTGGCATTATGCCTTCGGTCCAGTATATTTATAAGGCTGTAGGGGAGTGCAGTTGGCAGTTCTCAGCACTACAAACACTTAGTGCCTCCTAAGTCAAAGGGAGCTGTGGGTCGTTACTATCTGTGTTACAGTAGCACCTAGAGAAGAACTCAGCACATTGGGTACACGCTGGTTGCTGAGCTCTGTTGAAAATCTGGCCCTCAGTGACGCCATGAGAGCTGCTGGGCGCTGGCACTTCTGGAAGATCCAACCCTGGTGATTCCCAGCTTGTCAGTGCCCTAAGAAATGGGTTAAGCCCCAGGGAAGGCAGCTCTGAGAGTATGTTAAATGTGCTGGGTGAGAAGGACTCCCCCTCTTTCACACAATGCATCTACAGAAAGCAGCAAGCGAAGCAGAGATCTCAGCCTAATTACACTGTGCAAGTTAAAGGAACTGCAATTTTCCGGCTGGCAGCTCCTGCCGTAGCAGGTCCCCGGGTTCATTCTGGTGGGTCAGTTCAGCAGGGCATGGTCTCTGGCTGGAGCTATTGGCTTTTGCATAAAGAAACAAACCACACACACACAAAAATGCCATCTCATCTCCCGGAGATTTATCAAGCATCCTGCCGGGCTTTAATGTGATTACAAATGACATTCACAGGGAGCAAAGCTATTACCCGGCTCTCGCTCCCGTGGTTTGCTGACTTTGGGAACTGGCAATTAGACCGAGAATAGCACATTGTGTGGGGTCTGCTCCGGGAGCCCAGAGCACTCTTGGATGGCCAGAGGGGGCATGGAGTTGCCATGCCAGTGTGACCCACACACCTTCTGGGTGTGGTGTTCTGTCCCCTCTAGTGGCACCAAGACCTTAGAGACAGAGAGCTTAACGAGTCTGTGCTACAGCCTTAACTAACAGCCATGTGGCTTTTAGCTAATGCGGCAGAGGCTCATGCCAGGGCCGCCCGGGGGCGGGGCGGGGGGCAAGTGGGGCAATTTGCCCCGGGCCCCGCAGGCGCCCCCATGAGTATGTTGTAGGCTCCCCCCGCCTCCGTCTTCCCCCATCCCCCGGCGTCTCAGCTGGTAAGGGGGCGGGGCTGTGAGCTGCGGCCGAGCGGCGGGAGCTCAGGCCCCGCTGGAAACACCACGCCACTGCAGCGCTGGACGCGGCGCGCTGAGGCTCCGGGAGAGGGGCTAAGCGGCATGGTAAGGGGCCGGGTCTGGGCACCCCCATGACCCCATCCCCCACAGCCCTGACCCCAGCTCTGAGCCGGGCACCCCCCGACCCGATCCCCCCCCCAACCCTGACCCCCAGCTCCGAGCCCCAGCCCCTCTGAGCCAGGCACCCCCCAATCCTATCCCCCCCCAGCCCAGACCCCCAGCTCCGAGCCCAGCCCCTCTGAGCTGGGCACCCCCCCGACCCCATCCCCCACAGCCCTGACCCCCAGCTCCGAGCCCAGCCCCTCTGAGCCGGGCACCCCCCGA
>NW_020664404.1:13274754-13301362 GCF_002925995.2 Terrapene triunguis
GTTATCAGACACCAGGAGGAAGGTCCTGTGGTGAGAATAAGGAAGGTGTTTGGAGGAGGCCATGGGGAAGTAGCCCAGGGAGTTGTAGCTGTCATGCAGCTGTTACAGGAGGCACTATAGACAGCTGCAGTCCACAGGGCCCTGGGCTGGAACCCGGAGTAGCGGGTGGGCCCGGGTTCCCCCCAAACCTCCCAATTGACCTGGACTGTGGGTTCTCCCAGAGGGGAAGGTCTCTGGGCTGTTCCCCAATCCACATGGTGAATCTCTGAGGCAAGAAAATCTGCCAATAAGCACAGGACCCACCAAGATAGAGGAGGAACTTTGTCACAATTTGCATAATTTTAATGTATGTAAAGTTCACTGCTCCAAAGACCAGAAGGAACCATTACATCATTTAATCTGGCGTCCTGACCATAGAATTTCAGCCAGTCACCCCTGTGCCTGTGTTTGGCTAAAGCATATAGTCCAGAAAGGCATCTGGTCTTGGTCTGAGGCCTTCACGAGCTGGAGAATCCGCCACTCCCCTTGGTACTTTGTTCTAATGGTTAATCACCCTTGCTGTTAAAAATGTGCTCCTTCTATCTAATTTGAGTTTTTCTGGCTTGAATTTCCAGCTGTTGCTCCTTGTTGTGTCTTTCTCTACTAGAGTGAAGAGCCCTTTAGTGCCTGGTGTTTTCTCCCCAAGAAGGTACTTACACACCCTAATCAAGCCACCTCAGTCTTTTTGATAAACCAAACAGATTGAGCTCTTTACGTTTCTCTGAGTTAAGGTCATGCCTAAGTGCTTTGCTAATCAGAGCCAGCATGCGGCAGCCTGCAGGGTGAAGCCTGCCTCCCCCTGAAAAGGCCCAGCAAGGACAGCATGCAGAGGACCTGTTAACCAGGATAATGTTTGTCTTTCTGTTTCCTTTAACCTTTCTGTACCAGGGTGTCAGTGTCTAGGCTCGTCCTGGTTTATAAAAAACAGCAGAGTCCGTATTGCCCACACATCCCCGCCAGTCTGGGTGCTCACTCCTGCCTTTGTGCATCTTTCCATGCGGCCCAGGACTATTCAAAGACTCCCTTCTCCTGCCAGGCTCACAAGAAGAGATGTTTGGGGCCAATTGAGCAGATCAAAACACAAAACCCCCACTAGTAATAAAGTGAAAATGTCCTCGCCGCTGGATCTCCCAGTGTGTTCCCATCTTCTTTTTGCCCCTCTTTAGACAAGTCCTGGTTTGCAGAGATGCTGAGCACCTGCAGCTCCCCCTGCCTTGAGCTGTAAATGCTCAGCAGCACTTTGGGCCCAGCGCTCCTTGGGCCAGGGAGTGTCTTTCTTTTTTTGTGTTGTACAGTACCGAGCATAATCATGGTGTTAAACAAAGGCTGCTACTAATCCAGGTGTCTATTCTTCACGCAAAATGGGCTAGAGGGCTCCCACTAACTATTCTGCGCTTGATGAGGAACACCAGTGAAAGGTTTGGCAGCCAAATACAGTGGAAAGAATCTAAGCCACTAACTGTGTGAAAATGCTTTTTCTCCTTCTGTCCCAGTCTGAGGCATCTAGTCTGCCCCGAGCAAACCACAAGTATATAGTGTGGTGTTAAGTGGCCAGTCCGAGGGGGGAGCTGAAATCACTTGCACGGCACACTCCAGCAGATATTACGATGCAGTTTGTCTTTATAAAAACAAAAAGGAAATCAAGCAGTCCAAAAAAAAAAAAAAAATCCACCCCGTGAGAGGCTGGGAAATGCCAGAGCTGAGATTTGTCTAGATGGGAGTAGGAGATCTAACCAGATCACAAAGCCCTACAATGATGTGCATGAGAGCTGGTGACAGAGCGTTCTCCATCGAAGGATTCTAGCTGCACAAAAATCTTCCAGAGGCTGTGCATCCTTAGGAAATGCTGCCAACCTTCTGGTTTGCTCAAGCAGGTCCAGCCACAGACAGAATGGCATTCACAGCAGCTCTCTACCCCCTTTAAAAAAACACGCCTGCCCCAAACAGAACTTTCTATAACCCCAAAAAGGGAGAAGAGCTCCATTAATCCACTAGGGGCTTCATCATTCCTAGTCTACTAGGTGGAAGGCGCTCAGGTCAAGGGCAGCAGTAGGGACGTACCCCTGAGAGAGAAGGCTACAAAGTAGTACACGAGAGCAGCAGTTTCCAGCTCGGGGCAGCTGCACTGCTGGGGTTTGTTCTGAGCTCCATCCCTGGATCCTAGTGAGGATCCATCCCCAGGCAAGGTGGTCTTCTAGCTCCACAGACCTCCCCATGCCCAACTCATGTCTTGTTAAGTCTCTACGTGCTCTCTCGTTTTCTGCCCCACCCCTTCTATCCAGGAGGAATTCAAACCCTCCTGTATCTCTCCCAGGCCGGAACAAACCAACAAGCCTAGACAAAAACCAGGATCAGGGATACCTGACTACATTTAAGCCGGGGGCCCCCATGCGTATCTGAAGAGGCGCATTCAGAAGATTGTGGGAGCAGGTTGGAATACTATCCCTGCCACCCGAGCACCGCTCTGGAGGGATGATTTATGATTTCATTCATTTTCTCTAATGACATACAGAACCGGCCTTCATCTTTCCTCCTGCGCTTTACAAGGTCAGTGACTGGAATCCCAAGACAAAGTGAAGCACAATGAAACTCTTTCAAAGAGCAATATTTCAGTTTTATGGCCTGGGAGATATACAATTCCATTTTCAGCATGAAAGCAAATGCTATAAACAATATGTTTTATCTTTGATCTGCTGGGTCATCAAAGCTGCATTTCTTGCAGGTAGAGTTACAAGACAATAAATACAGCCCTTTAAAAGCAGTGCCCTCTTTAACAGATGGCGCTACATAATATGGGAGAGAGGGTTGTAAATCACATCAGAATGTGTTGGTTGGTGGATTCCAAAGAGTGAGAAATCATCCACCTTTGCAAACAAACTTTGAAGGGTTGGAAAGGCCCCTTCAGCAGAACTGTAAATTCCATGGTCAGGTACCTACATTACAAGCAAACACCTGTGCGGGGTGGGAAAGGATTTCCCTACCTACTGACAGAGCTGTGATTAGGTCTTTGATTCTGCCTCTAGCACTATGACTGTATAGACTAGAGGATCTATAGGTATTGCTTTAAGCAAGTACCCAAGGAACCAACAGAAATCAGCTGCCAAGCAAAGATGGTCTTGTTAAAGGTAAGAATGATTATACCGGGATCCTTTAATATACTTTAAAATTGCTGCAGCTTTGGGTTTAGACTCAGCTGCGATCCCAACAAAAGTTAGGTTGGTCAGCTAGGGACACTCATCTACATCTAGTCAGATGCTTCAGTTGGCAATATTGCCTCACATCTAGACTCTGTAATAGTTTAATGGATATTGACACTAAACTAGAGACAGTATCATGTTATCCGTGGGTATCTGAGCAGTATTCCAGGCACAGCTGAAGCAGGAGTAACTAGGATGCTGAAGGGAGGTGGTAGAAGGGTCCGGTTTAGTTTCCTGCATTCCCCCAAAGCATTAGGGTTTTAGGTGAGCATGTTATCTGGACTGTACATGACCAGTCTCAGGAGGTTGGGAGTGGGGTCTCAGTAATACAAGGACACCATTTTGCAGTCAATGGCTGAAATGCCAGATCACCAACCCAGGCCCACCAACAGCAATTCTGGGCCCCAGGGCAGAACAGTCAATGGACCCCATGCACTCACAAGCCATGCGGATGCCGTCCGCCTGACGTTTGGGCGATGCTGCGCCCGCGCTGGCTGGTGCCCAGCGAGCTGCCGGCGGGGCGTGCTCTTCCAGCACAGCCAGGGTTTCCACATGCCTGCCCGGTAGGGTTGCCAACTGTCCAATCACGCAAACCTAAAGACCCTTGCCCCGCCCCCTTCCCCGCCTTTTCCTGAGGCCATGCCCCTGTCCCACCCCTTCTCCAACGCCCCGCCCCCCTGCTCACTCCATCTCCCCACCCCCACTCTCGCTCACTGTCACCAGGCTGGGGCAAGGGGTTGGGGTGTGGGAGAGGGTGCAGGCTCTGGGAGGGAGTTTGGATGCAGGGTGGGGTGTGGGGTGCGAGCTCTGCGAGGGAGTTTGGGGGCGGGAGTGGGTGTGGGGGGCGGGCTCTGGGAGGGAGTTTGGGGGCAGGAGGGGGGCGGGATGTGGGCTCTAGGAAGCAGTTTGGATGCAGGAGGAGGTTAGGGGGTCAGCGCTTACCTTGGGCGGCTCCCAAATTCCAAAAACGACCGGCACCCTCCTCTGGCAGCGGCTCCTAGGTGGGGGGCCCAGGGGCTCTCCAGGCGCTGCTGGCCGCAGACACCGCCCCCACAGCTCCCATTGGCTGCAGTTCCCAGCCAATGGGAGCTGCGGAGTTGGCGCTCGGGGCAGGGGCCGCAGGGATGGTGCCGGCCGCTTCCGGGAGCGGGGCGGAGCAACGAGTGGGGGCGGACATTAAGCCTGCCTTAGCCCTGCTGCGCTGCTGCAGCTGGGGGCCCCCGGGCCCTTTTAAATCGCCCTGACCCCTGGGCAATTATCCCCTTCTCCCCCCGCTCCAGTCGGCAGGCCTGCACCAACCCTATGAATAAGTGATGCAGCCAGAAGCCCCACTGCAGGAATGGGACACTCAGCTCTCATGTTTCCCCAGCCAAGCTAAGAAATTCAATCTCGGTTGTAAATCTTTCAAACCACATGAAAGGGGGCTGAAGGCAACTTAAAACCACTAGCGTCTTCAACCCAGAATTATTAAAATGCAATCCGGTTTTAAACCCTCCTCTTGGAACAAACGGAGGAGGCTTCCAGGTGCCTCCGGGACATGTTGTCTATAAATCAAAGTGATTAGTGGGTTTATAAAGTAGGGGCCACATTGATCTGGGCCTGAGAGCAGAGATATCGTGCTGTACAGCTGGCCTATTGACGAGCAAGGGAGCCCTCGTGCTCTTCTAATGGACTGTGATATATTTGCAGAAGCGTCTTATTAGATTGTTGTTGTGTCTCCCCTCCTGACCCCAAGAATCATTAAATCAATTGGCCTTGTTCAACCTTCATTCCATTTCAGAGCAAACTCTGGGGGCCCTAGCTCGGGGGATGCTGCCCATACAGTCATCAGCTGGGTAACACCAATCTGTACCCTGCTACTTTGCCATTGGCCACTGCCCCGATGTTATCATCCCAAGACATGGCATTGCTCCCTTGCTGCATGGCAGTGGATTCTTGCCCACTGTTTGCCAAGCGGCCATTCGTGGGCACCACCTTTTGCAGTCACTCCTGGGTCCACCCCCTAGCCGGGAATGGTAGGAATGTTGCACACTTAGGTGTCCTTCACACCAATCCCGACCCTGTGCTCTTGCAGCAGATGTTGGGAGGGACAATGCAGATTTCTTGCCTCCTCTTATCAAGCACTGGGACCCGTGTATCCCAGGAATGCGTTCTGGGGTGACTGGGGAATAGAGAATAAAGGATATTTTGCTCAAAATCAGGTGACTCTGGGTTACTGTTTGCATTTTTCCCCTAATTACTTGAGGCTTCAGTATTATCAGCTGCCAGAGATGTGGCCTTCCCCACTTTTTGCCATGGGTAACAGCCAGCTTCAGGTGGGATTTTTATACACTCCAGTGTGAACTGGCTTTGCTGGGAGCTCCATTCTTCCCACAGGAAGCTGAGAGGTGCTTCCCAGAGGTGTAAGACACACGTCTGCTCTACGGCCCAATGAGCAGAGCCAATGGCATACACGGTCAGTGCTCAGAGAAATCAATGGGAGGCTTTCTATTGAGTCCAATGAGAGCTGGATCAGTTTCTCAGAGTCCGTAAGTCTCCGTCATCCCCTTTTCCAGAGCACTAAGAAATATACCAGCCCCCGTCAGTCAGAGCCCAGGAAACCTGCTGCTTGTAGGGAAACGATTGTGCAGTGATGCCTTTTCTGAGCCTGATCTCAGCTGGGAGGCAGCCATCTCTCAGGAGGGAAGGAAAAGCCATTCACACACAGCAGAGCTTCTCTCTGGAGTCTGACGCCTGTGAAGGCCTCTGCGCCATCCCAATTCTCAGCAGCTGAGGATCTGGCCCCTATAATTTATATAGAAAAAGTGAAACTTTTTCATCAGTGTCCTTAACAGAATATGAGAGCTACATGTGCCCGGACCCTGTACTGCAACAGGGGACTAGGCAAACACAGGGCAAAATACAAGCTTGGATACGGACTTATCTGCTGCCATTAGTGAGATTTGGGTTCGATCGACATGAAAATTGGGCTGTCTTTCTGTAGAGCCTTTTCCAGTTTGACGGAGAATTATATGGAAGAACAGGGGGACAGATGGCTCTATTTCTGGCAGCTATTCAGAAGTGAAATGTGATCTATTATGAATGTTACTTCAGCATGAGGTGAACCAACTATTTCCATGATGCACTTCAGCTCTTAGAAAAACACACAGACACAGAGAGAGAGTCAGGATTATGTGGTAATTCAGAGGATGTGGCTGTGGATGCTCTAGCCAATTAGAACTCACAGCATCTGCAAGTCCTGCAGCCCCTCCGAGGTCCCTGGGAGGCCTGCATTCCTGCTCTTTCCTTGTTTGGCTCCAGCAGATATATGAGTGATTTTGGCAAGTCTCTCACTGAGTTCTATTCTATCTGAAACTACCAGGCAGTCCCAGTTTCCCACCCCTGGCCGGGGGGGGTGCACTGCCAATTACACATGACTGCCTAACATTTTGCCAAGTCTGCTGAATAGCTGTTTGGACGGGGCCCTGGTGAATTTCTTTTTGGTGTCCATCTCCGAGGCAATCTCTTTAACACCTCCCAGTGCCCCTGGGACGGGGGGGGGGCGTGTATTGGGGGGGACGAGTCTGCTGCAGGACGAATGGCAGCACTGGGACAGCAGAGTTCACTTTCATTGGCTTGTTAATCTTTTCTCAAATTCAAGCAGATGGATGCACATCCTTCTGGAAAAGGAATAATCTGGAGTTTCACAACACCTGGCGGCGTTGGGAAGATGCAGGAGAAGAAATGATTGCTTTCCCAGTGCAGAATGCGCTGTGTTCTCATTTGGTTTCTTTCCCCTATTGTTTTACTTTAAGGATGCAGCTCTGGGGGGCGGGGGAGGGAGGACAGAGTCAGGGAAGGCCATAGAGGCAGGAAGTACCTGCTAGAGGAGCAATCTCTCTCTGTGGGTGGGAAAAGGGAACTGGCAAGATTTACGCCAGTCAGAGAGAAGAGCCGGTCCTGTTGTTCTCCAGGGTTTCCCTAACAGCTCCGTGGTTATTCAAAACACTCAGTAACTGAGAATCATGTTTTACCTTCCTATGGAAGGATCCCTGCCAAAGGAAGCCAAAGTCGTTGACAAACCAGATACATACAGCAGCAATACACCAACCACGGGGGGACAAAGGGCAGGGAGGTAAGCCAGTGGTGAGGGAAGGACATTTTAGCCCAAGTCCTCTGCACACCTTTGACCTGACACTGTCATGTTTTCTTACTTCTAACAAACCCTGACCATGTCACATTGGGTTCTGAGAGGTGGGTGCGCTTTCGACACCCAAGCTGATTCAGACACTTGATTTTCAGGCTCACCCTCCTTCAGAGATTCCTGCTGAAAAGCTGGTGGGTTTGAATGGCATTTCTGCCTGCACCTGGGGCAATAAAACCTTTGCTGATTACAGCATGTTCCACGTGAACGTGATTACAAATTCTATGAGAGAGGAGAGAACACTGCCTGTTCGCTGCTTATCAGCTCTGCAAGGCAGCCCCAGACTTGGCAAGGGCTCTGCAGTTGCTGAAAAAGCATTGATCTAGGATTCAGTCATTCTGAAAAGATGACTGAGTTTTGTGATGGGAATTCCAATGGGCCCTACGACAGGCTCTGTACAGAGCCGTTCTGAGCTGACAGGGAGCTACCATGCAGTTCTCATAATGATAGAACTTAAGCATGGAGAGGACCTGGGTCATGCAGTTATTATTTATATTAACACTGACACCTGATTGTGCAGGTGCTGCATAGATACAGTGAGAGACCCTCCCTGTCCCAAAGAATGTAAATAGACAGGACAGACAAAGAGGGAAGTGTTATTTCCCCCTACTACAGCAGGGGAAACTGGGGCACAGAGAGACTGTGATTTGCCCCAGCTCACAGAGGAAATGGGTGCTAAAGCTGGGATTTGAACGGAGAACTCTTGGGCTGTAGGCCAGCATCTGACCCCCTAGACCACTGTGCTACAGACACACACCCTGTTATGAAGAGCTTAATCAGAGCCTGTGGGCCCAATCAGCCCCACCCTCCTACACCTGTGCAAGGTGCCAAGCCTGTAGGGAGGAGTTAAAAGAGGAAGAGTGTAGCTCAGTAGTGATGGGTGGGGAGAGGGAGCTAGCCCTGTGAAGGAAGTCTTGGCTGGGGGCCTGACTCAGAGAGTCTTTGGGGCAAGTAGCTGCAGAGTGGAACCTTCTTTTCCCCCCAGAACTAGGTTAGTTCCCTTTTTGGGGGTCAGCAGAAATGTCAGCCTGGGGAGACTGTGAGGGAGGCCTCGCTGCTGCCCAGGGATACAGCTGAGTCTGAACAAACACATCTGGTCCGCTTCATCTAGGGGCCTGTGATGGAAGCTAGAACAGAGGGGGAGCCAGGGTTCCCCTACCAGCCCACCTGGGGGAGGGGGGCTGTGAAGACCTTGGAGCCAAGAGCTGGCAGGCCCACAAAGCCTGAAGTTGGGCCAAAACTCTGGTGTGACTCTTGCCATGTTGGGCTCAGTTTGCTGTGGAAGGAGTAGGACTAAAAGTGACCTGGTTGAGACAGAGGAAGAAGCAGACCAGTGCAAGCCCAGAGCACCATTGGCCGGGGATGCCAAAGGAGAAGAGGCCACTGTGCCACAGCCAGCCCTGAAGGGGCATGCCTGGGGTGAGTAGATGCTTTCCCAACCATCCTTCCTCTCTAGCATGGGATTGCTCCCTATAGCACGTTTCCTTCTGTCTAGTTCTGTAGGCAAATAGTCTTTCCTCCTCCCAGGGATTCAAGAACCGGTCCTAAGTATCAGGCCAGTGCTTTCACAGGCCAGGGCAGATTCGATGAAGTCCCTTCATACTCCTTTCATGCTTGTGAAAAATGAACCTTGTACCACTGCAGTCAGCCTGTATGGTCTTGGCTGACAAGCCCTTAAGGGGGGAAAGAAGGCTGCTTGTATATCTTTTGATTAATGGCTCTAAAACCCCCTCAGCTTTGAGCCTGCGCTCCCAGTATCCACAGTGCTGATTCATCAGTGTGCTCAGAACACTAATTCGGCCAGCCCAGATTTATCTGCAGCCTTCAGACTGGAGTGATTTCCCTTCTGTTCATCTCAGGCTGGATGTGAAGCCAGATGGCTTGACCTAAGTGTTTTATATTTAAAAGTCATTATTACAATTTATATTCTAGCCGTGTTCCAGATTGTAATGAAATGTTCTTTTCCCGTGGCCCTGCTGAAAGTTCTCAATAGGTCTATTGTCATTAGGGCCAATTTTTCCTACTCTTTTCTAACCACAGAGCTTAATGGGACTGAACAGGGACTCTTTACGTGGCTAAAAGCGCTGGAGTCTCCGAGCTATGGCTGGGATCCTTCAGTGAGTGCAGTACCTAAGTAGCACTATTTCCTTTCCCCAGGCCTAATTAGAGTTTGAAATCAAAAGCATAGCAGCCCTGTTTCCTCTCACTAATGGAGCTGAGAAGTAAGAGGGGACTTGGATTCAGGGAGCCATATAGTTAAAGTGCCCCAGTAAGTACAGCATGTAAAAATGTCAACAGAAACCTTAATGCAAAGCTCTCACTGGGAGGGACCCTGGTAGGCACAGTGTAGGGCCAGATTTCTAGCTTGACTCCATTTAGGCACCTAAAGAGAGTCTGATTTCCCAAATTGCTCAGTTCCTATTGTTCTCAACGGCCAGGGAATGGGGGAATTCTTCATTGCTCTCAGTGAGTACTGCTGGTGCTGATCTCTTACTGAAAATCTGGCCCCACATGACTAGAAATTTGCAGTCATAGAGAACACAGGCCATATTCTAGAAGGAAAATGCCTGCGGAATTATTTACATGGTTACTGCTGATTGTCTTAAAAAGAGACACTCTGCAGAGACAAGCACAATGGCTTATGCAAAGGAGTCATGCAAATCAGGCTGATCCATATTCAGTAGGATGAAAACTTAACAAAAGGTGGCTACATTCCATCTGTAAAGGCTACAAATTCAGCAGCAGCATATGCCTTGCCCTCCTGGGGGCTCATCACTGGAGTGCAGCTGTTGTCTCAGCCAGCCAGAAAGTTGGCCTCCAGAGAATAGGGATGCTTATCTACAGTCAGAGGATGTACAATCCCTTGGTGTTCAGAGGCATCTCTGGATTTACATTCTGGTGTGTAGTGGGAACTGGAGTTTCACTCAGCTCATCGATTCTTGTGAGTCAACACCGTCTAAGCACCTCCACGCAGTGGACCGGCTTCTGATACCCTTACTCAGACTGTAAGTCCTATTGACTGCAGCGGGATTACTCATGTAAGGTGCTAGTCAACATGACTGACAGCATCACAGCCTGGCCTTATAGGAATCTGTCAGGGAAAGAAGCTACGCCAGCTGCTTTTGCCTCCTGCAATCTCTGTGCTCCAGATTTCTCATGGGGCAGTAAACTGCTGAATGCAGTTTGTTTCCTGCTGGCTAGGATGGAGGACTGGGAGTCAAAACCCCTGCTAGTTTCTGCTCCTTGCTCTGCCTGTGAGAGCTCTCTGCAACTCTACTGCCCTAGCTGTGAAATGGGTATAAAAGGGGATGCTGTCAGGCTCAATGCCTGTAATGAATCAATGTAGTTAATCAGTGCTTTCATCCTCATGTGGAAAGGCACCATAGAGGGGAAGGAAAGTGTTATTGTTCTGTTAATTATTCTGTACTGTTTTCCACTAGCAAGTCACTACCTCCTAGACAAAACCTGCTCCATCTCCTAGGGACTGGATCATCATTATTATCTTGATTTATTTTCAGTAATTTCCACTATGTTCTGCCTTTTCCCAAACATTCTGTCACCCCCGCACAGGACTGCCTAGCTCACCTCTGCATTCAGAGGTGTATAATAATACCTTTCACTTCTGAAGTGCCTTCCATCCCAGAGGACACTTTAGGAAATTAAACACAACAAAGATGGTTTGTATAAAAGTCTTGTCACTTGTCTACTGAAATACAGCAACCTCTGAGGGCCTAGCACAACCCAATGTAGTCTGTTCAGGTTTTTATACACAGATCCCCAGCTCATCACATTGATGGCAAGGAATTCATTAATGGTGCAGGAAACAGACACAAATGAATTACTGGGTGTTGAGTCTTTACTCCACGAACAACTTGAATGTTTCCTTTGCAAGCATCACCATACACAGTTTGTGGTCTCTGCTATTATTGTTAATAGTTAAACACTTAGTGGAATGCAAGGTGTGATTTCCTAAAATTCATAGATCAGATCAATAACAATTTGTTACTTATATAATTCCCTCCACCCAAGGATCACAGAGCATCTGGCAAACTATATAATTAAGCCTCAAAAGACTCTTTCTGATAGATGGGTAACCAGAGGCACTGAGAGATGAAGGGACTTGCCCAAGGTCATACAGTAAGCTGGTGTCAGAGTCAGGCAAAGCACCCAGGAGTCATGATTCCCAGACCCCCACTCTAACCACTGGACTGCACAAATCCACGTGAACAATGACTTTTATCTTGGCACTACCTTGTAAATCTCAGATGTTCTCAGCAATAATGGAATACTAGATTGCAGCTACGCTCCCAGCATCTTCCTTTGAGCTGGAACATTTAGGTCTGCTAGAGCCCTGGTGTTTACATAAGGACACAGTCACAGAGCTGCCTGCTGTCTCCAGTCCCGTCTCTTTCACACCAGCCCACACTTTGTGTGCGTTGCCAAAGCGCTGGGGATTTCTGAGGGGTTGCGTGTGGGACATACATGGGTTTGTTTAGTATTCTGAATAGCAAATGACTGACTAGCTTTGAATAGCGCTAATGTCCCATAGAGGGGAGTTCTGACCTCTGAAGAGCATGGCAAAGGTGAAGGTATCTGACCAATTTCAGAAGGGAATCTTAGTGTTCAGGAAGGACTTTCAATCGAGGGGAACCTGCACCCGTACCTGACTGAGCTAGAACTCCATTGGCATTCACTTCTCTCACAGTTTCTCATAATTTTTCTTTTCATGTTCGTTAAACTCCAAAATACTTTGGCCCACATTTTCAAAAGTGACCAGTGATTTTAGGGGCCTCGCCTAAGGTACCTTAAAGGGCCCTGGTTATCACTAGGGCAGGAGCTCAGCACTTTGTACAAATCAGCCCTCTTTAAGGTGTTTCAGGATGGCTGCCCCAAAACTGAAGCACCTACAATCAGGAGTCAATCTGTGTTTCAGGGCATAGCTCGCTCCTTCACAGCTGCACTGCTCCTCCTGCCTGATTCTGCAGTGAGAGAGGGCCCTTTCTGCACTAGGAGAAAAAGTGTGTTTTAAAAACCCAGTAGCTAACATGTTTTGAATTCCTACTAATGTGTTAGCTGAGCAAGGTGAGCTCTAGGCTCCTCTCCAGGGTTCACTTTGACCAGCTAACGTGTTAAAACCACATTTTGCCCTGTGTCTGGTAGGATTTTTAAAACCTGTTAACTGCCCTTTCCCCTGTGTAGTCGTACCGTAGCGTGAATGTTCCCTCTTTAAGGTGTGACTCTCTTCATTTTGCTGGCTTGCCTCACTATTTGAGAATTGCTTTTGCGTTTAATTTCCCATGTTGTTTGAGTTGGGTAAGGAGCAGATCATTCTGTCCACTGCCAGTACCCAACATGGAGACAATGATGTCATACATGTATTTTGAAACTTTCGGAAACCACAGCACTCCCCAGGAGATTTAGGCTAAAAGCCTGGGCAATGCCTACTGCTTGTGTGTACAGAGGGCAAATTATACAAGAGCCAGTGATTTGGGCCATTATGCTTTTCTGTGTTTAAAGAACAGATTTCTCAAAGCTAGGCCGTTTCTGGCTCCAGAATGAGCTCTGGGACTGTTTAAGCCTGAAATCTACAGAGTGCATGAAAGACTGAAATCTGACGTCATTTCCTTCCAGCTCCCTCTCTTTCAAGGCACCAGCCAGAGCACGTTCCTCCCCTGCTCTCCAGCTTGAAATGATCATTCTCCCCAGAAGTGGCACATTTTGCTCTCAGAGTAATTTCTGCTGGCTGGAAAGATTACGTGACTCACATGGGCCATTTCTGCTTCTAGCCAAACAAATACACCGAGATCCATCACCAGGTTCAGCTCCGGGGGTGCCAGCACTCAGCACCTACTGAACCTAAGTATGATGTATGCTCTGAGTTGAAACCCATTCTTCTTTTATATACAATTTCCTTTCAGGCTCTGATGAATCGGGCAGAGAGTTGAACAGGTGTCCAAGCTGGAAGTGTAAGAAGAGCTTTCACAGCCCCTGGGAGAGTCCTTTCCCCTGGCTCCAGGCTCATAAATGTACTTCAAGAAATACCATCCTCCCTAGGGCGACCAGACAGCAAATGTGAAAAATCGGGACAGGGTGGGGGGTAATAGGAGCCTATATAAGAAAAAGATGCAAAAATCAGGACTGTCTGTATAAAATCAGGACATCTGGTCACCCTAATCCTCCCTTTAGCATGCAATATACAGTATGTGCCTTCTTAATGTCCTCTGTTATAGGTACTGTTGACTGTCCTACTAAGGCTTTGTCCACCTCCACTCCCCTGCAAATTCATACTGCACATGAGGGGAGATGACATTTATACAGAGTCTTCCTCCTCTCCTTCAGCTCCCTGCTGGCTGGCAAGATGAGACCATCAAGGAGGAAGAATTATCTTAAATCTGTCTACTTGTGAGGGGGTTGCACCTTCCTCTGGAGCATCTGGTGCCAACCACTGTCAGACCATGTTCACTGGACTAGATGGACCTCAGGTCTGATGCTGTCTGACAAATCCTATGTTCCTGTCTCCCCCACTATGGTGGTCCTTGGCCAGGCTCCCTGCCTGCTGCTGTGCAGCAAATGGACTCTATTTCCTCTTGAGCCTGTGGGCATTCGGCTGCTGAACTGAGCAAAATATCCAGCAACATGTAGAGTTTGGGTTCTGCAAGACGTGCTGAACCGGAAACATTCGTGACTCAGGCTACTCAGTGAGGGACATCTGCATTTCAGCCTTCTCCCACCACTCTCCATGGCAACTCTCATTAGCCCGGAATGAGTTTCTCAACTCCAAACCCAAGAAGGGCAGACAGATTATCCCTTGGCGAGTAACACAATGCTGCTATCGAATCAAACGTGCTGCGGGATTACAACTGTATTTTCAGTGTAAACGTGACTCAACACAGCGAACATGAGGTCAGTTTGCTTTTGACGTGCTCTGGGAACTGCAAAAGAAATCAGCCCGCGTTGTGCCAAGACTGGGGTGTAAACCTCTGGGAAAAAGGAACACAAAGGCCTAACCCAGCTCCTGCTCCCTCCTTGGGCCTGATCCTGTGGGGCTCTGAGCATCCTCCTCTCACTGAGGCACAAAGCACCCTGAGGGGTCATGTCCCCCAGAGCTGCCATTAAAGTAACAGTGATTCCTCAGATTTACCTGTTGAGTCTGAGTGGCTGCATTCAGTGAATTAGCCAGACGCTTGATTTAATTTGCCAAGATGCAGTGACTGGGAGGGCGGGGGCCATGCAGCTCTCAGAGCCCCCAGAGGAAAGGTAAGTAAATAGCCCCCGCGGAGGGAGGAGGCGGCCCTGCTGGGAATCAGCAACCTATTCTTTTCTTCTTGGCTTTCAACAATATTAAAATATGAATCACAAAATACATTAGACTAGAAACATTTAACCATAGGAGACCAAGCCATCAGCCTGCCTGGCCATTAGAAGGGAAGGGAGTTAACCCTTTGAGACCAATCCTGCTGTAGCATGGGACGGGCCAGCTCTTCAGCGGAAGGTGCTCTATGATAGACCCTTCTCTGAGGGCTTGGCTGCACTCAGGCTTTAGTTAAATTGGTGCAGACCCCTGTGTGGTCCTATTTATAGCTGTTTAAAAGTAGTTTATAGTGGTTTAGCTTGTCCTGATAAACTGATATAAATGTAAATAGGTTTAAATTGATGCCAGAACGTCCACACACAATTGTACCACTGTAACAAAGTTGATTTTTAAAATCACGCTGTTGGTTAAACCAATGCAACTTTGTTTGCAACCTGGGCGTGAGTCTCTGGGTGCACCTTGTGTCTGACTAGTGTCATCTGTCAATTTAGACTTAAGCTCCTGGGGCAGATCCTCAACTGGTACAAATTGACATATCTCAAGAAAGTGAGAGTAACAATGGGGGAAATTAGTATTGGGGAAATTAGGTTTAGGTTTTGTAATGACCCAACCACTCCCAGTCTTTATTCAGGCCTAATCTGATGGTGTCCAGTTTGCAAATTAATTCCAGTTCTGCAGTTTCACACTGGAGTCTGTTTTTGAAGTTTTTGTTGTTGAAGAATTGCCACTTTTAGGTCTGTTATTGAGTGACCAGGGAGACTTAAGTGTTCTCCTACTGGTTTTTGAATGTTACGATTCCTGATGTCAGATTTGTGTCCATTTATTCTTTTGTGCGGAGACTGTCCGGTTTGGCCAATGTACATGGCAGAGGGGCATTGCTGGCACATGATGGCATATATCACATTGGTAGATGTGCAGGTGAATGAGCCCCTGATGGTGTGGCTGATGTGGTTAGGTCCTATAATGGTGTCCCTTGAATAGATATGTGGACAGAGTTAGAACCAGGGTTTGTTGCAGGGTTTGGTTCCTGGGTTGGTGTTTTTGTTGTGGTGTGTGTAGTTGCTGGTGAATATTTGCTTCAGGTTGGAGGGCTGTCTGTAAGCAAGGACTGGCCTGTCCCCCAGGGTCTGTGAGAGTGAGGGATCGCCCTTCAGGATAGGTTGTAGATCCTTGATGCACTGGAGAGGTTTTAGTTGGGGGCTGTAGGTGACGGCTAGTGGCATTCTGTTACTTTCTTTGTTGGGCCTGTCCAGTAGTAAGTGACTTCTGGGTACCCTTCTGGCTCTGTCAATCACAGACTAACATGGCTACCACTCTGAAACCTGACATATCTCAGTTTTCAGAGTGGTAGCCATGTTAGTCTATGATTGACAATTTGCACCAGCTGAGGATCTGGCTCCTAGGCAGAGGTACCTTGCCTTATACTCTGTCAGCTCTTTGACATCCGCTTTCCACAAATGCTTGTTCCAGTAAAACCCTGTGGCACAAACATTTGCAGAAGCACCCAGGAGAACACAGGGATTAACCCAAGAAGATGCGCTGACAGCACAGATGGGGGAGAGAATATTGGCGAAGGGACTCTGAGAACACTGAAAGCTGTAACAGTCTACCTACGGATAAAACCAAAGTGGAGAAGGACAGAAAGGGATGTTGGCAAGGGATGAGAGGGGATAGCCAGGCAAGGTAACAGCCTGCAAGGGGAGAGGAGAAGGAGTCAATCCAGGAACAAACCCTGAGAGCATTGCAAGATCAAAATAAAAATATAATCCATAATGGAAGAGAACACACAATGCTGCAATAGGCTGAGATCCTGTGGGGTAATGAGAGCACAGGCAACAGATGGGGAAGGAAAAAGAGAGAGAGAGGGTGGTTCACTTCTCCTTGGTGTGTCTTCTGCAGCCTGGAGGATGTTCCAGGTGGTGGTGGTGTCTGCCCTGACTAGCTCTGCTAACCCAGACCACAGGCTTCCTGCTTTGAGTCTAGTGATGGTTTATTGTGTTTAAACTTCAAAGAAAGCCCTTTGGAAAAATCCTGGTAAACAGGAGCTGGCTGAAAATTTTCTGTCTACATGTTTTTGTGCTCTTTGTCAAAATGGGATTTTCACCAAAGTCTGTGTTTTTTGTAGAATTTTTTTTAGTTTTTTTGTTGTTGTTGTTGAAAGTAAAAATGCAAACAAATTTTGAGCAAGAGAAATTTTCATTGCAAAAATTAAAAAGTTCAGGGAAAAACAGTCCTTGACCAATAAGCTCTGCTGCAAACCCAGTAGGACTCAGAGGTTCTCAGTTGCTCCCAGCACTTGTGCAGCTTTGTCTCCTAGGGGAGACAAACTTCTCCAGGACATAGTGCATGGAAGACACAGTGTGCTGACCACACGCTGGCGACCCACTGTTAGCATGTCTCAAAGCACTACAGAGCAGCTCCCATCATCCCACTAGCCTAGGAAGGTGGCGCAGGCAGTGAAGTCAATTGGTGGATTCATAAACTTGCTGCTTCTGGACAGAAGGACATGAGTTCTAATGTCTCCATATAATGGAACAGGCTCTCCTTTCTTTTGCCCTGACTCATTTCCCCTCTGTTTTTTCTTGTGGGGCTGGAGTCCTTAGAACTTGTGCCCTTGATTGATATTTTTTTTTTGTATGGAATTCTGCAGGCTGGGTGTTAACGAGTGTTTGCATAAGTTATCACCTCACCGTCTCTCACACCCAGAGGGGCCGGGAGCTCAGGAAAACTTGGAGCTCAAAGCATGGCCTGTTCTTCCAACACACCAGAAAAAACACATCTCCCCTAACTGGGGAAGTGATGGGGTTAGCAGGTTTGGCTGCTCATAAATCAGGAATTACCATAACAATCACCCCATATGGTATACTGTTCCATGCTTCCAGAGAGCAGCGCGGAGAAGAAACAGAGTCTGAATCACTCAACTAAAGCCTTCTTCTTGACCCAAAAAAGGGGTTGCTTCTGCTGCTTTTTCTGGACTGTAAGCTCCTGGGGACAGGGCCGACTGGGTCTTTGAATGCCACTGTGCCGCACCCAGCACAATGGGGCCCTGACCCTGGCTGGTGCCTCTGGCCACTACCGCAGCATCAACGTCAAACAATAGCAGCCATGGTTTAGAGGTTTTCTTAGTGACGTGACCTTCTGAATGGGGCATCCACAGCCTCGCCGCCATATTATTCAGAGGGTGGCAGAAGGGGCTAAGAAGGTATCTGGAGTAAATTTGGCTTCATTTCATTCGTATAAAAAATAGATCTTCTTCAACTACTGTGAAGATTTGAAGTGTGATAGGAAACCTGAGCAAGACAAGCATGAAAGAGCCCCCCTCAAAACAGTGCCAAACTCCACTGCCAAAGTGCTCATAAAATTATTCTGTACGGCATCACCTACATTGTCAGGGCATGAGAATGGCCATACTGGGTCTGACCAATGGTCCATCTAGCCCAGTATCCTGTCTGCCGACACTGGCCAATGCCAGGTGCCCCAGAGAGAATGAACAGAACAGGGTAATCATGAAGTGATCCATCCCCTGTTGTTCACTCCTAGCTTCTGGTAGTGAGAGGCTAGGGGCATCCAGACCATGGGGTTGCATCCCCGACCATCTGGGCTGATAGGTCCCTCAATGGCTATCCTCCATGAACTTATCTAATTCTTTTTTGAATGCAGTTGATGTTGTGAAGGCCAAAAATCCCTGGCAATGAGTTCCACAGATTGACTGTGCGTTGTGTGAAGAAGTACTTGCTTTTGTTTGTTTTAAACCTGCTGCCTATTAATTTCATTGGGTAACCCCTGATTCTTGTCTTATGTGAACAAGCTGACAGTAATAGCCTTTTCTATCTATAGATGATACAATTCTATGAACCGTACATCATTAATCTGGGTTTCTCTAGACAAAGAACCATGCACTAAAAATCCCTTCCCTAATCTTAGGACATGATGATGTCCTGAATCATTGAGTGCCTGTCAACATGTACGGAGGAACCTGTTCTCCAGTGCAGGTCATCCTGTGTTCAGGGCTCCCTGTGTCTCCTGAGCACCCTATATCTCTGGAATAGGGTAGCCTGTGTCTCATAGGGACATCCTGGGTCTCTGAGTCCAGTCCCCTGCTACCACAGGCAACGCCATCATTTAATCCCATTTGTGAATTTATCTCTAGACCACCTTGTGTGTTCAGAGCTCCCTGTGGCTCAAGCGCATCCATATTTATAGACAAGCTTCTTGTTTCCTTTGTCCCTGTCTAACACAGAGATGGAATGCAGAACGCACCCTAGGCTTATCCCAGGGGTGATCCATGGGCTCCAGCTGCTCCACCTCCCTCTCCCACCTCATGGGAAGCATCTCCCGGAAGAGCACACAGAACCTTGAGGTGTCTAACCTGCTGTGGCTATTCTTTCTGTCCTTCTTCCCCACCCTCTCCTGGGGGCCTTTCACTACCTCTTCTGCTGACGGTGCATCCGGATCTCTCCTGGACTCCGCATGCAGCCGGGTGACACTTTAACCCATAGAAGTTGTATTCTGTGACTGTCTCTGCTGGACCTTTAAATGTGCTCTCTCGCTTTCACCTCCAAAGCCTCATGACAAGAGCAACCCCAGTCACAAGCTGGCTGCTTATTCTGGGAGGAAAGCTTTTTCCAATCGGGATGCATTTGGATCCCTTCCCTTTCCAGACCTTTCAGGATGTACATGGAACAGCCAAGCCCCATGTGAGCGAAGGTCCCACCTTGCCGAGTCATGGACCAGCAAACAGCTGAGTGCTGAGACGTGGCTGGGCCTTGCATTCCATGCATACTGCAACCCAGCCATTCTGACCCGCTAAAGACAAGGCAAACTGTATCCTTCTGAGACCGAGGAAGACAAACAAAGATCCCAGCCGTCGCCATTCCTCTGGCTCATCTGATGAAGCAGAATCCCAAAACGCAGGAATGTGCTTTAGATAGTCCTCAGCCCTTAATGATCTGCCATCTTTCCTCTAGATTGTTTGTTTGTTTTTAACCAAGCCAGCCCATAAACACACTGTTTTACAGAGGGCTGAACTCAGAGTTTCCTGTTGAGGAAGCCATGAGCACATCATAAATCCTTCTGCAAATGATTTTTTTTTCTTCATGGTCACATCTTGATTGCCGTGGGCTTTGGATCAGTCTCTTGGCTCACCGCCTGCAGCATGCTGGTGCCATATGTGTTGGGGGGAGAGAGAGAGAGTGAAATAACACATGCTAAACTAAGGGTAATCCAGTCTCATGCTCCAGGACATAAGCTGATGGCACACCTCAAGAGTCAGGAAGGGACTGCATTTCGTAACTGGCAAAGGGGTGTGTTAAAAGCAGGTGAGGTTTGCTTTCCCCTGAAGCATCAGAGCATCATTCTGGAAGTAGGATTTCAGTTTTCATGGGCTATAGCTCGGATCTGGTTGGGCAATTCTTCTGTAAAGAACACTGGGGACCAGTGGGGTTAGCCCTACCCAGATGCAAAAGAGGTAGAGCGGGCATAGTGTGACTGGGGAGGTCAGTACCCATCTATGGCTCGCACCAGTGGCAGCATAGCATGGGAGAAAGTGTTACACCTTTTCCTAGCATCTGCTTCCAGGACTCCCAGGAGGAATTCTAGTCAAGTCAGCCAGAATACCCCCTAGAGTCTGACAGTCGCTTGTTTTTCTCCACACCCCCATCTCTGCCACAGACCAGGCTGTCCTTTCTCTTTAAAATAATCCTTATTTTTGTCTGGCATAGTCAATCATTTGGAAGCCATTAGACTCTATGTAAAAGGCCTGAGTTTGTGTATTGTTTAAGTTACTCCAAGTTAACCAAAGTCACGCCACTGCACCCCACCTGATATCCCCTCTGTACCCCAGACCCCAAGGGATGACTTCCAACAAGAGAAATGCAGACCCCGGCTGGCTGCTCTAAGGTGACCCCTGGAAGGTATAAGTGATCCTCTAAGTGAGGGAACAGGAAGCCATCAGGCGGGCTGCACAAAAGGCTGGTTCACCACCGCTCGCAATCACTTTGGAAACGCAAGGTAAATTTAAAACCCAGACCCCGCTTCCCCACTGGGAAGGGGCTTCAGGGTTTAGTCTGTTTCATCATCAGAGGAGACTCAGTTCAGAGTCTAATGGCCAATCCGGTTAAGAGGCATGCAGGGTGCTACACACAATGGCCCATTGGAGGAGCTCCATCATCCCACATGCATGAGGGACCTGCTTGGGCCCTGGGTAATTGAGAGCTCACTTTCACAATGCTGACTCCACTCAGACACCAATGTCCTTTGGACCCGAGCAGCCCATCAGTTTGGGGCCCTGCAGGTGTTCCAGCTGGGAGTAGAAAGTGACAATGGAGTCTGGGGTTTTCTTTGATGTAATCTTGTTTATTTACAAGGAATTTATGAAGTCCTGTTGCTCTGAGCACAGTAGGAATGAAACAGCAGGAGCCAATTCCTTTGTTTGCTGTTCCAAGCCTGCCTCTCCAGCCAACACTCTGTACCCAAAAAGACTTTTTCCCTTAGCTTTATCTCAGGATCACATCACTTGCTTCCAGGCTGCATCTGCTTGGCTTTCCGTTCTGTGCTGCTATCTTGCTTCTGTCCCTGCCTGTCTCTGCTTGTCTTTCTCACACCGCCCTCTAGTCAAACAATACCCAGTGGAACCTTCTGCCACATGACACTCTCTTTTCTGGGTGGGTTTATGTACCCCTTTCTTAGGTGAAGGCTTGTGGTTAATCTACCTTAAATGAAGGTGGTGATGAAGTTTGTAACTATTTAGAGGGGGGCAGACCAGGGGACCTCCTAGAACAAAGGGCACTGAAAGCAGCAAATATGCTGCCAGGCATTGTCCCTGCCAGTGGGAAAATACAGTCTCGTGAGTGGGTAGAGGAGACGGGAGTCCAGGCCGGTGCCCAACTCTGCTCACTGTGTAGTTGTTTGGAGCCAAATTTTCCAAAGTGCCCACTCCTTCTGGGCACCTTGGCTTATAGGTGTCCAACCTGAAACATATGGAGCTGGATTTCCAGAGCTGCTGGGCAACTCCCTCTCCAGGGCCGTTAGCCAGAATTCTGAGTGCAAATCTTCTAGAAATCAGGCCACAGCATCTCAGGTTAGACGCTCCCAAACTCAGGCACCCAAAATCTGGCCTTACTATCTAGGCCTCCAGTGCCCTGTGAAATGGGGGTGGCACCAACACTCACCCAGCTCGCCTGGGCGCTCTGTGGCCTGATTCCAGTCATGATGTTGAAAGCACATTGGGCTCCTTGGGGTGCTGTAAAAGTGCAAAGCATCACGATTGTTATTACACCTTAGTATAGTACCAGTCGGGGTAACAAAATGGATTTTATTTGCAAAGAACAGCGAAGGAGCCAGGAGGGAATGCGGGGCAAGAAAGGCCTATCAGCACCTGTGATCACTGGGTGTCCATGTCACAGCAGGAGGGGGCTTACAAGTCTGCACTTAGAAAAGGCCACAGTAGCAATTGTTCAAAGCGCTGCCCCTCTCGCAGCTAATGTGAGTGACAGCTTTTAAGTGCTGGGTTTGTCAAATGAAAATGATTCACTGGCATCTGCTGGGTAGAGCTGAGGGTCATTGTTTCTTGCACTTTCCATAGACAGGCAGGTGCGATCAGAGAGGTAATTTTTCAACTTTCTCCCCCAGCCTCCACCTTTGTACTGATCTATTGGATTAAAAATCCCTAGCACAAAGGCTGCCTTAGCTCAGGCCTTTTTCCCGCCCCAAGCAAGCAGCAAGTGCCATTTCCCCCTCAGCATTTCCGCCTGTAATTTACAGCCATCCTGGCTTATGACATACTCATCAGGGTAGATAAGAATTCTCAATCATTCTTACACAGATGAGCTGTGGAAAGCCCCTGAGTGCGCCTTGCCTCTGCAGGGAGGTGGATTAGAACAGAGGGCTGCAGCAAACGTCTATCAGATGAACACAAGCAGGCTACTTGCCCCTCTGCTCCAGCCTCCCTTGGGACTGTTCCCTTTTTCTCATTCCCCTTTCCCCATACCTGTTCCAGCCCAGGCACATAAACAACATCGCTGCCCAAGTCAGATTGGAAATTCCCAGTACTCGGCTCTCTTGGACTGTTTCAGGTTCTGCAGCATGAGGCCACAGCAGAGCAAATGCAACAATCTGAAACTACTTCTCCTGACTCAGAGTTTGCCTACATGAAAGAGGGCACTGTTTATCCTAATGCGTGAATTTAAACCAATTTAGGTGACATCTACAAGGCGGCCAGGCATGTAAACTGCAGCTTGGGTAGACTATCCACCCTCGCTTTAATCTAGCTCCCTCAAAGCAGCAATGCACAACTCTGCATAACCCCCCTGAGTACGTACGCGTGTTCCTAGCCCGTGGGGGAGCCCGGACCACCACGTCCTCACTGCTAGTGTGAGTGAGGCTAGAGTAAAGCTAATGCAGGTTACAGGTATCTACACAAACTGCAGCTGACACCCCCAGTAGCAGCACAGTCATAGCCTTCATTCAACTGGTGCAAAGCCCTGTGTGTGTAGAGACCGAGTCTGGTATGAGAGCAGCTTGGTTTAGTTTAGCTGAGGTCAGCTTGGAACGGGTTTAAGCGAAACCAAAGCAAGCTGCTCCCAGATGGAAACCAGAGTGTTTACACTAGAGTTTGGCCTGGTTTAACATGGACATAAAAGCAGCCAGATCGGGCCCCATGATCAGTGCCCACGCTGGCTATGTAGCAGGCAGTGCGTGCAGAGCTCAGAGCGCTCAGTGTGAGATGGATGGTTTATGACTGGGGCTGTTTTTTTCTTGCTTGTACTTTTGAAACCTTTTGAATTTACATGAAACACATTTTGCGCTTATAAATAAAAGAGAAATAGACATTCTGCTCAATCCCAGGAAGTGTGATATACATCAGCAATGCACCACTGCTGCCTGCCTCGGCAGTTAATACTGGGTGACAGGTCCCTCCACCAAGATGAATAGAGTGATGGGTACTTTATTCAGAAAAGATGAGAGATATGAAAGATGTTTTATATGGCAATAGCCCTGAGATGAAGTATTTCACCATGGCAGGACTCAGTAAATGATGGCTGTAGAATCCAGCTTTGATGATTTCAGGGATATCTGCAAGTGTGTATTTAAAAAGTATGTTCTCTCTAATCTACCTAGCCTGTGCATGTGCTACCTAGACAATAGGGTTTCTAAAGGAGAAGGAAATTAATGTGGAAGAACTCAAATTTTAATAGAAATTTTATCTAGGTTAAAGGTCATGCTGAAATTATGTTAACATAACACTTCCCTAAACACGGTAATTTAGGGCCTGCCAAATCACCGGTTAACCTGAGGCCCAGCTAACTCCCAAACAGTACACTTCAGGCCTTTTGCCTACCCCCAATAACCCATTTACCCTTTCTGGGCTCACTACTTCTTCGTCCTCTGTGAGCTCAATCTGTGCCCATTCTCCCCTCAGCCGGGGTAACCACTTCTTTATCCTGGGGGTGCCCAGTTGAAGGAGGGCCTTCCTTCCTGGCTGGAAGTTCCCAACCCAGGACCCCTAGGCTATGTCAACACTGCAATTAGGCATCCACCTGTAGCCTGTGCTCTGGGACCCTCCCACCGTGCAGGGCTCTAGAGCCTGGGGTCGAGCTCGAATGTCTACCCTGCAATTAACCAGCCCCTTAGCCTGAGCTTTGTGAGCCCAAGTCAGCCAGTGCAGGCCAGCCATGGATTTTTAATGGCAGTGTAGACATACCCCCGTGGCTCTGACACTGTGCCTCCAGCCCACACCACTGTACCGCTCATGACTTTTCCTTCTTGCTGTCATCCTCCCAGAGTCCTTCACTGTCCTGTCTTTCCTAGGCCTTTTTCCTACTACTCCCTTTTCTGGGCTTCCACGTCCCTCCCCCTAACCCTGAGCCTCCAGCAGGACTTGGCTAGCAGTCTGTCCCTGACTCAAACGCTTGCTTGCCTGCCTGTTGTCTGAGGACCAGGTGCCCCACAGACCATCATCGGCCACCCATCAGCTAGGAGATGAATAACTACACGTAGGTGAGGATAAGCCCAGCTCCCTCCAGGAGGCCTCCCAGCTTGTCATGCAGTCCTCGAGGTTAGACTATTCGGAATGGCTCAGCACTCACAACTGGGACCCGATTTTTCAAAAGAACTCTGTGTGTTGAAGCATGGAGGGAGTTGAGATCTTCTGAGTCTATCGCTAGCTAGTGTCTCCTGTCTCCCTAGTCTACACGTTGTCTAGCAAGCTCTTGGGGGCAGGGAGTTTGTTTCTGTATCTGTCAGCAAAATGCTTAACAACCTGCTGATGCTTTACATAAAGCAAGGATAAAAATTAATACCACACAGCGGTTCTCCTAAAGATTCCTTAGGCACCTATCACCATGGTATCTGATTGCCAACCGAGCACATTTAATGTTAGTTCTCATTAAACAGCACCCAGGTTTTGCCATAAGCCCCCCCAGTGTCAAAGGTTCTTTTCCTGACTCTTGAGCTGTTATTAGAAACAGGCCCAATATATGACACTGAGCTGGCTCTGGAAGCGCATGGAATATTTCTAAGAAATGAAAAACTACTCCAGTTTCAAGGGGTTTTAGCTGCTAGTTACAAACTCCAAAGCCGGACCATTTTCATGGGAAATTTTGCTAAGGTGTACAGGTTTTTTGTTTAAAAAAAAAATCTGGGCTCATTTTCCAATTTTCCATTGAAATTGGGCTGCTTTTCAAGCAAAGCAGGACCTCTTTCCAAGTGAAAATGGGCTAATATGGGCCTGTTTTCCAAGGGAAAAAAGCTTTTTGCCTCAAAAATGTCCCAGAAGTTTGTTTTTGAGTGTGAAAATGGCCATTTCCTTGAAATTGGAGGAACAAGAGAGTGAAAATTCTCATTCAGAAATCTGCAAAATAAAATTGTGGGGTTATATGGCTTTTACTTTCAAGCAAGATGGCCACCCCAGGAGCTGGCTAAGAGCTGCTGCCTCTAATTAAAACTGTTCTGCAAAAGACAAATTTCACAGTTAATTTCTGGTTATGAATGTGTCTTCCCCTGAGAACTGCTGGAGTGTTGGACTGGGTAAATGGGAGCAGATTGCTTTAAAGAAGGGTGCATCTGGGGACCTACACAAATTGACCTTTTCCCTTCTAACACAACTTTTCAATGTAAAGTTTAGCTGAAGACGTAGCTCCGGCTGTTGGTTCAATATCCTTGGTTATTTCCTTCTCGGGACAGCTGAGTAGAGGGGACTCCTGCTGAGTATCCAGGTCCATCTGCCTCCATGAGCCAGACTGTCGCCCATCTCTTTGCACTAGCGGTGTGTTAATTTGAATGCTGAGCAGGGGGTTATTCTTGCTGTTGTAGCATCTCAGAAGACTTTGATCAGCTCAACAGGGCCATAAAGTGGGCTGCAGCAGGGAGAATACCGCGGTACTTTACTGTTGTCCAAGTTTAAAGCACAGTCCTGAAATGAAACACTTCATAAAGAGACAGTGTGACGGGGCAGCCCCGCCCCGCACTGGCCCCAGCAAAGTCAGACCAGTAGCTCTGACAGAGGAAGTCCCGCCCCATTCATACTGGGCATGCTCCAGATGCTCACTCAGTATAAAAGGAGGGAACTCAGCTCAGTCGGGGCTGGTGGCCGCAGGGGAAGGACCTAACTGGGAAGCTCCTGCAGAGGACCAGCCAACGCTCTTGAAGCTGCCAGGAACAGAGGCTTTTATAAGCCGGCACGAACCCCTACTGCGGGAGGAACCAGAGGAGGCGACGGATCCGGAGACTCGCAGAGAACCCTGGGATCCATGGGAGACCCCAACGCCCCAGCCGGTAGGGAGCGACCCGGGGGAGGTGATGGACTGGTACCTTGACCCCGGTAAGTCTCAGCGTGTTTTGGTAGGACCCCCTCGCTGAGCCAGTAGTAAGGTCCTACGG
>NW_020664404.1:13301372-13328758 GCF_002925995.2 Terrapene triunguis
AGGGGCGCTTATATGGACTTTGGCCATTAGGCCGTGCTGCCCTGCAACCAGGGTTGATCCTATGGACTCTGGCCACTAGGCCGTGCTGTCCTGTAAGGAGGGGCGTAAACCCTCACACGTGGTGGAGAATGTGGGCATAGCGGTCCACCCCTGATACAAGGGGCACGGCGAGGACAGCAGGACTATTGCCTGGAAGGTGGAGAAACTGAGGAATGAGACAATGGATCCCATATACACCGGGGTATGTTATGGCGAGACCCCAGGTGTGGTCCTTGGGTGGGTCCCGGTGTCAGCGTCCCCGAGGAACGGGCCTGACGTCCTGCAGGGAATCCGGGAGACCCAGGAGGAACGATGGGAGGTGCAACGGGCCCTCCATCGACAGATGGCCCAGCTAGCAAGGGAGCAGCGGGCCCTAGTCCAACTCCTCCGGCAGGAGTGTTGGAGGAGCCGCCGGCAGGACACGAAGTGGAGCGCCAAGGCCAGGAGGCCTGTGATTGGGCGCAGGACTTGCTACGCCTGCAAACGGGCGGGGCATGTGGTACGGGACTGTCCCTATTGGGGTAGGGGATGAGGGGAGGTCCCGAGAACAGCTCGCCGGGTGAAGCAACCCGGGTGGTGGCTGACTTGTTGGGCCTGTGGGCGGTCGGGCCATGTGTGGAGGATATGCCCAGGCCCAACACAAGAGGTCCACGTCGGTCCTGGTAAGGGGACAGGACCCCAAAGGGACATGGGAGCTGGGAAGGAGAGGACAGGTGGATCACTGGCCTGCAGAGGGCGCTCCAGAGGCTGGAGAGCTAATTCCCTGGACGACCAGCAGGAGGCGCCGCAGGGGTGAATCCGGACCCTCCTACAGACAGGAATGGCCAATGAATGTCATCTTTACCATCCGGAGTGTGTTTCCCTGGCATAACGCTGGACTCTATGAAACCCTGGAGTACAGCCCTCGCTCCCAGCTCAGTCCCTTTGAAACTGCTAGCAGTGAACGAAGTGGGAAAGCAGAGATGGTGTGTGTGTGCTGTCTCCAGATCTCACTGCCGGTGCTGAGCCAGGGCCCCCATTCTGCCAGCAGCTGTTTTGGAACGAGCTTTAAGGGGAATCTTTTGTACAATAATTTTCTTCCTACTAAAACTATTCGAGAAACAACATCATCTGCTCAGTTGAAAGCTGAGGGGCTGTTTCCACCTTAATTCCAGCAGCTCCACCCTTTCCCTGCATGGCCCAGTTATTGGGCCATTGGAAGAGAGCTAGAAGCTCAGAACATCACAGAATCATAGAATCTCAGGGTTGGAAGGGACCTCAGGAGATCATCTAGTCCAACCCCCTGCTCAAAGCAGGACCAACCCCAACTAAATCATCTGCTGAGAGAGGGTTGGAGAGGGCTAAATCTTTTGGTCTCTGCCTTGTGCTGGGCTGCGAGGGAGCTGAGCACCATGAACACTGAGTACAAACAGCCTCGTCCTTGTCGCTGACTTCTCAGCAACCCCAGAGATGAAACGCACCCCTCCCCCAACCATGGAAACCTGCACAGGTTCTGGCAACAGATCCCCTGCACCCTATTCTTTTGGCCTTAGTGGCTGGACATATTTTCCATCTAACTGAACCAGCCCTTAGCAGGGGGCAGCATGGGTTGGGGAGATATTTTACATGGAAGCAGGGCCTGGCCCAGCGTGGTGTGGCGCTGGGGGGGTGGCAGGAGTTTGGCCGGCGCGGCGCTCCGGGGGTTTGGGCGGCCCGGCGCGGCGCTCGGGGGGAGTGTGGGGGTTTGGGCGGCCCGGCGAGGCGCTCGGGGGTGGGGGGGGTTCGGCGGCCTGGCGCTCCGGGGGTTTTGGGCGACTCGGGGGGCGGGGGTTTGGGCGGCCCGGCGCAGCAATTGAGGGGGGGCGATTTCGGTGGTACTGGGGGGGGGGTCGGCGGCGCGGCACTTTGGTGGGGGGGTGTTACAGTGGGGCGGTGCTCTTCTTTTTTGCCTGGGGCAGCAAAAAAGTTAGAGCCGGCCCTGCGTGGAAGGCACTTGCATACAGTGGTGATGGGCCGAAGGGTAAAATCTGTGATAGACAGAGCAAGACCAGACTCCAATAGTGGCAGTTCCGTTCTCCCCACTGAGTGAGAAATCTCCTGCTCCCACTGTCACTGATGGATTCACCTTGTCACAGACAGGAGTACAAGTGGAATCATTTCTGTATTTCCTGAGTTATTCATGTGAGAGCAGCCAGAGAGGAAGTGCTGTCTCCTTTGCTCCGGGTCCCATTGTGGACAGACCATAACTCTTACATGTTCATCCCACTTCTCTCCTCTTCTGCTGCTTAGCTGGGTCCCAAATGGGGGAGAATCCACTGAAACTGGGTGCCATGTGGCTATTACTAGCAGTGGAGGAGCACGATTTTGTGATCTACAAACAGAGCTGAATTCTCCACCCTTTTAGCTTCCACTGCAAAAATGTACTCTATAATCTGGCTAAAAAAGATCATTCACGAGAGCAGAGTTACACTGAGCTCAGCAAAACACATCACAGACTAGAGTGCCTTCCCGCTTACAGCTGAAAGGCAATAAGTTACGGTATCTTACCGGCTCTCTCTGGCTGGATGGAGCCTCCTGGCTATACAAATATCAAACCTCCTGTGTTCTGCAGGATATGTAGTCACAGTTTATAGTTTTTAAGGCCAGAAGGGACTATTGTGAACATGTAGTCTGACCTCCTGCAGAACACAGGCTGTAGGACTTCCCCAAATTTAATTCTTGCTCCAAGTCTAATGAGTGAATTCAAGCCTGGCTTGAAGAAAAACATTCAGTCTTGATTTAAAAATTTCCAGTGATGGAAAATCCACCACAAAGCTTGGTAACTTGTTCCAATGGTTTAATTACCCTCACTGTTAAAAATGTGCGCCTTATTTCTCGTCTGAATTTGACAAGCTTCAACAAAAGCTAAAGCTATTAGGGGTGGATTCTCCTTATGCAGTTGTTCAGAGCAGTGCAAAGCAGAGTGGTGGTAACAGTCTGAAAGCTCCTGCACAGATTCACTAGTTTCTCTATGCCAACACATTCTTTGAGATAGCAACCAGTTCTAAAACCATGCTCCCACTGCAGTCAATGAGAGTTTTGTTCTGGACGTCCATATGAGTAGGACCGGCCTTAGAATGATCGGGACACAATTGTAGAGAGGAAGAAGGGTGAATACAGGAAGAGAGCCACTAACTAGATTTTGGAGATTAAAATAGTTAAATTTGGGGGAATCATAGAACTGGAAGGGACCTCGAGAGGTCATCTAGTCCAGTCCCCTGCATTCAAGGCAGGACTATGTAATAACTAGATCATTCCTGGCAGGTGTTTGTCTAACTTGTTCTTAAAAACCTCCAATGATGGAGATCCCACTACCTCCCTAGGCAATTTGTTCAAGTGCTTAACCACCCTGACAGTTAGGAAGTTTTTGGTAGCGTTTTACATGTTCACTTTGCACTGGTGTAAATGACTGTGTGTAGGGCAATGCAGATTCAGGGCCATTCATGATTTACTCAGTTAGATCGATGCAGTTTTCATCATAGCTATGGATGGTATCGCAGCTTTTCATCAATGGGGGGGACTGCTGAGCTGTGATTGCCAGGTCTAAGTTCTGTTCCCAGGCTGCAAGACCCACTGTAGGATCTGTGGACCTGCCACCTGAGGAAAGGGACTGTCCGTTCAGTATGTCTGAAGATACAATCCTCTCTTTTCTTCGCAGACCTGAAAGTGGGGGCTGTTATTCACTGCAAATCCACTGCCCCCTGCAGCAGGCTCGTTTATCCGTTTAGCCTTTGTCATCATTAGTGTAAATAATTAGATACATTTCTGCTCAAACAGGAACTTTCCAATTCACAGTCCGTCTGTTCCTTCCACCTGACCCTGTAATTAAATCACCATTTGAGGTACGTGTGACATCATAGTCCGTTGCTATGGTCCTGTGTGCATCGCCAGGCAGGGATGCTGTGAGGAAGCGCCTGCTTCTGTGTAAATCCAAACGTATTCAGCTGACTGGCTATTTATAGAGGAAAGAGAAATGGCAGATCGATGAGGGCTAGCTAGCTGGCTGGACGGCACTGGACCTCCACGCCTGGGGAGGTGGCGCTTTTAATAAAATGGGACGTGGGTTTTAAAGTGCTACACGTTGCAGAGTAAAAGATGCTCACTAAAGGAGGGGGAGAGGAGGAGAGCTGTGCCACATCCTTGCCATCAAAATCAGCTCAACTCCCTGCTTCTACTGACAGTGGGGAATCGCTGCCTTCTAGGCCCAGCAGTCGAGTTTACGTACAACAGGCAGGCTGCAGGAACCAGGTACGGTCTGTTTGGTGAAGCTGCAACTAACTGCCCTTTAGAAATCATAAGGATCAGGGGGAGTTTGTTAGTGAGTACCGCAGGGAATAGCACCCATGCAAAGCAACAGGGAGGGAGAGATCCATACGGGAAGGATACATAGATATTATTTCTATACCGTAGCATATAGGAGTCCTAATCATGGACCCAGGCCCCACCCACAGGCCAAAAAGACAGCCCCTGCTCCAAAGAGCTTCCAATCTAAGTCAAGATACAGCCAGATACAGCAGATGGGGGAGACAGTGAGACAATAGTGCTCAGCATGGTACCTAGAACAGAGGGTTCTAATACTGAGTCTTTCCGCTGACAGTTTTTGTTTCATAACCACCTGTTTTTATGGATTTCAGGCACCCAGGTGCTTGAGAGATGAGCACCTGGTCTAAACACCTTGTGTTAATTCAGGAATTAAACAAGTGAACCAGTGCTGCGAATAAAGGCTACCAAACGGCCACCCCATAGGGCTACCCAGGTGCCCTACGTGCCAGTCTGAGCAGGGAGTATTGCAAAGCTGCACTGCCCCAGGGTCCTGGCAAAGACTGCACAATTTGGTCTCTGCCTTTCTCTGGGCCGTGGGGGAAGTAAGCCCACTGCACCACTCAGCAGCGCTGCCCAGCAGCCAAGGTAGCACTCGCTCCTCATCCACTTGCACGGGTTGATGGAGTGGCAGCCCAAAAGCAGGTAACCTGCCTGAGGGAGTAAGAGGATCTTTACATCTTGTTATTTCCTGGTGAGGTTGCAGGGTCAGGCTGAGCCCATAGTAAGCTATCCTTGTGCAGTGTTTCCGTATGCTGTTCTACCCAAGGGGAGCTGCGTTTCATTGGGTGAGGGGGAGTGATCCTTGAGTACACTTATACTTTGTGCGTCAATTTCAGTGTGTAAAGTCCTTTGGGATTCTGTATTAGGGTAAAAGATACAAAATGTAGGGCTGGAAGGTCATCTAGTCCAGCACCCCCTGCGCTGAGGCAGGACCAAGTAACTCTAGACCATCCTGACAGGTGTCTGTCTAACTTGTTCTTAAAACCGCCTATGAGGGAGATTCCATAAGCCCCCTTGGTAACCTGTTCCAGTGCTTAGTTATCCTTAGCGTTAGAAAGTTTTCCCTAATATCTATCATTGTACTTCACTGTGTATTGCGTGGGGGTTATCTCATAATTCCAGCGTGTCTTGCCCTTTCTCCAGAGGAGCCGGTATTGGTCGCTGTCAGAGACTGAATACTGCTTTTAGATGGACCTCATGTCTGACCCATTATGGCAATTCCTATATTCCATCGTCTACTTGCCTTCCCTCAAAGCTGCTCTCACAGATGCTGCTTCCATGTAACATCCGTCACCATGGAGTAGCCGCCCGCTGCCACGCAGTGTGTAACTAGGGGCTGCCTTCGGCTGCGGTTGGGCGTGAGTGGAGCTTTGTATTGTCAGGCTCAGGAAGTGTGGCCTCCCAGTCTCTCCAGCCAATAACACAGATTTGCCATAGCTTAGGACAACTGCTAAAACCAAAGCAAACCCAAACCCCACTCTCCTTTCTGAGCTAAGGCCCTGGAATGACGGAGCATGACTAACCTACAGGAGAAATCCCAAGTTTTGTCAGGCCCCGAGGAGAAACTGACAGCACAAGTACTTGTCTGACAGGAAGAGCAAAGCCCGGCTGCATTTCAATGTGCTATTAATAATGGGCTGCTGCAGAAAGCACTTTGGCAAGTGGCAGCAGTTTTGAGTTATGATGAAAACTACTGATAATAACAACCACCTGACTAAAATCCACCCCCAGCTCTCCTCCTTACAGACCTCTTCTGAGCTCATGTATTGCTGAGGAGGCTGGAGCTTTTGGAGGGATATTTGCCAGGCCTCCTGATTGCAGGATTATTGCATCAGGGTCAGCAGCTAGAAGAGGGTCCCCAGGCTTTGCATGACTGCGGTGCTGCAGTGGCATCTTGCCAGGGGCCTAAGGGCTGTGTGTAAAATGCAATAAATAGAGCAGGTTCCAGGCAGAGCTCATGAAGCACTGAAGCATGCGATGGGGCCTGGCCACTCAGACTCAGCTGCAGCATCATGGGTCGTGACAGAGAGAGCTGGATTCCCCACCTCAGCCTTGTCTACTGTACGGGGATGATGGTGGCACAGCTACAGGGGTGTAGCTACTCCGGCATAACCCCATAGTGTCGATGCAGCCTTCAGTGACGGAAGGGGTTTTCCATCCCTCTAGGGACACCACCTCCTCCCCATGTGACGGTAGCTGGGTGACAGAAGCAGTCTTCCATCCACCTAGCTGTGTCTATACTGGGGGTGAGTTCAGCGTAGCCACAGCACTTGGGGGGGTGGATTCAAGTGTTAAGTGTAGACGAGGCCTCAGATAGTCATTTAGGGGTATATAAAGTGCCTCTGATTCTCCACTGCACCTCATGTAATCATTTATACCAGTGCAAAGCCAGCAGAAAGCACTACCAGACCAGAAGGGTGGCATTTATCTTCTCTGCACTCCCTTTGCATGGGCCAGGGTGCAGAGCAGTGAAGAACCTGGCCTGCAGTCTGCGCTTTGGCACTTCTGAGCTAGGGCTCCCCGTAGTGCAGATGCGGCTATCCTCTTCTCTTCCAGGATTTGTAACTTGTCTTTTCATTCACTCCCATTCCAGCCATTGTTCGGTGCAAGGGCTGTAAAAGGAAAAGCAGAAATCTCCCTGCAACCAGTATTTATTTGTGGCTCTCACAACTCTGGAAAAGATTTATAGTAAAGGAAAGAATTTGGCAGGCAGGGATCTTTAATGGGCACTAAATGCTTTGCTGATTCTTAACAGCATGAAAACTGAAGCACTGGCAGAAAAGGGTCTGCTCTGCAGGCCCCGTAACTTACTAGGCAGAAAGATTGCACCACATAGAGATGGAACATACAAAGATTAGGAATGGTTCTTAACTTACATTATTTACAAATAAATTTAGTGCTGTTGAAAGGTCCCACATTGACAGTCCTGGGGTCAGTCATATCTATCTATCTATTTATCTATCTATCATTGAGGTACTTATATGACCCCTACTACCATAGTATCTGAGTTCCTCTAATGCTCTGATATATCCATAATCCACTCGCTGGCTGGGTGAAGCTCCTAATTGGGAAGTCCTATGTAAAACTTCTATAAGCTATATTTTCAGTCTGGCTTGGCTCTTGATCTCTGCATTGTGGTGTGGCTGGAGGCCCTAACCTGGTCATTAGTCAACAGGGGGTTAACTCCAGTTCACTTCCCTCTCCCCAGCACAGCTGCTTAGGAAAACCCTTGAGACTACAAGCTTGTGGGGTTTCACAGGCAGGAAACTCCATTGTAGCAGCTGCTTGGGAGACGGAATGGGGGTGGTTTTAGAGCATGAAATCTCCTCCTCTGACACTCCAAGGTGCAGTAGAACTATGATGTGCTGTCCCAAATGCTGACCCTTCTTGATGGTTTTCAGGAGAATTGGGCAAACTGAACATGTCAGTCAAAGCAGATCTGAGTGCAGTCCCTCATCCTCCTCTAAGAGCCCTGGGAACCTTTATTGTTTTAATTAAAAGTTTATTTACTTGGATTTTCTCTGAGGAGTCCTGAAAGCACAAGACAAGTCACAACAGCTCCCTTCGGTCCCAAAGTTCCCCTGTGAAGCAGGAGTTAAAAGAAATTCCAGTCTTATTTAAAGTTACAGTCGCTCTGTTTTCTCAGTGGAGCATTAAAGTGGGAAAGATTCCACTGCAAAGCAAGGGGCTCTGGAACTAATGAGAAACATTAATAAAGTTCCCCTCAATCATGCTACACCGAGGCCACAAAGAGACAGTTTCAGAGACCGTCTAATACAACACACACACAGCTCCAAGGCTCTTGTTTTCCTTCAATAGCACCGAAAAGCGCTGCATCCTTGGGAAGGAATTGTTTTAGTCAAAGCGAGAGATTGTCTGTTCTGAGAACCTTGAAATCTGAGAGAGACAATGAAGCTCTCACAAATGAGTGAGAAAACACAGTGTGGGAAGGGGAGAATGGGCGGGGTACAGCGCACTCTGACTCAGTCTGCCGAAGTTCGCTATACAGCAGCGAGTTCGCTACTTGACCTCTGATTCCGCATCGCCCGCCACCTTGTGCCATCATTTCCAGCTGTGCAAAGTGGGTGGGAAGGACTAACATTCTGATTTTATTTCACGCCCACTTTGCAGGGTGTGAATGACAACACAAGGTAGGAGGAGAATCAGGCCACAGAGGCTATAGAGCTGGCATAGCCCCCTGATGTAGACACAGCGTGTGCCAACAGAAATTCTTCTGCTGACGTAGCAATACCAAGGTTAGCTAATTAGGGACACAGGTTTCTGTCAGCCTAGCGATGTCAGCTAGCCGGATGATTTTCTCACACTCCTCTCTGACATCGCTGTGCCAGCATAACTTTGTAGTGTAGGCCGGGCCTCAGGTTCTTTGAGCACCGTGACTGTGCAGCAAATGTAGCAGCTGTTCTGGGCTTCGCAGCAGCCCCACAGCCTAGGACATTAAAACCTGTTTGTTTCAAGACAGGGCCATGTCTACACTATGGCACAACTACAGCTGGAGTGTCTGGCGCAGAGCTTCCTACAGTGACACAAGGGGGTTTTCGGTTGATTTAGATAATCCACTTCCCAGAGCGGCAGTAGCTAGGTCAATAGAAGAATTCTTCTGTCGACCTAGCCACGCCTACACCAGGGGTTAGGTTGGCTTAACTACAGCACTCAAGGGTGCACCCTAGCTATGCCGACCTAACTTTTCAGTCTCGGCCAGGCATCAGTTACAACAATATAATTCCCGAGTAACTCCACTGCAGTGAACGGAGATTGTCCAGATGCATATAGCTGTATCTGAGATCAGAATCGGGCCTGGAAAGTTGGCTGGGACTCTACAGTTATTCCCCTTTCCATTGAAATAGTGCCCTGGGGCAAATGCTTTGTGCTCTGGGGACATGGGAGGGGGGTTTGAGCTCTCACTGGCCCAGATATTTAAATTAGAAGAATTAAAAAAAAAATCACACACACACATTTATTTGCTTCTGCTAGATCACAGGACAGATGTGTGAAGGAACATAAAAGCATTAAAATGGCCATACTGGGTCAGACCAGTGATCCATCTAGCCCAATATCCTGTCTTCAGATGGGAGAATGAACAGAATAAGGCAATTTATTGGGTGATCCTATTCCTTGTCATACAGTTCCAGATTCTGGCAGTCGAAAGTTTAGGGACACTCAGAGCATGGGGTTGCAACCTTGACCTTCTTGGCTAATAGACATTAATGGAGCTATTATACATTAACTTATCTTTTTGAACCCAGTTATACTTTTTGCCATCTCAACATCCCCTGGCAATGAGTTCCACAAGTTTGACTGTGCAGTGTGTGAAGAAATACTTCCTTTTGTTTGTTTTAAACCTGCTGCCTATTAATTTCATTGAGTGACCCCTGGTTCTTGTGTTATGGGAAGGGGTAAATAACACTTCCTTATTCACTTTCTCCTCACCATTCATGATTTTATAGCCCTCTATCATAGCCCCCTTCAGTCATCTCTTTTCCAAGCTGAAGAGTCCCAGTCTTTTTAATCTCTCCTCATATGGAAGCTGTTCCACACCCCTAATCATTTTTGTTGCCCTTCTCTGTACTTTTTCCAATTCCAATAAATCTTTTTTGGAATGGGGCAACCAGAACCACATGCAGTATTCAAGGTGTGGGCGTACCATGTATTTATATAGTGGCATGATATTTTCTGTCTTATTGTCTATCCTTTTCCAAATGGTTCCCAACATTCTGTTCGCTTTTTTGACTGCTGCTGCACATTGAGTGGATGGTTTCAGAGAACTATACACAATGACTCCCACATCTCTTTCTTGAGTGGTAACCGCTAATTTAGACCCCATCATTTTGTTTGTACAGTTAGGATTAAGTTTGCCAATGTGCATTACTTTGCATTTATCAACATTGAATTTCATCTGCCATTTTCTTGCCCAGTCACCCAGTTTTGTGAGATCCCTTTGGAACTCTTCACAGTCGGCTTTGGACTTAACTATCTTCAGTAATTTTGTATCATCTGCAAACTTTGCCACCCCTTTTTCTAGATCATTTATGAACATGTTGAACAGCACTGGTCCTGGTACAGATCCTTGGGGAACCGCACTATTTACCTCGCTCCACTGTGAAAACTGACTATTTATTCCTAGCCTTTGTTTCCTGTTTTTAACCAGTTACTGATCCATGAGAGGACCTTCCCTCTTATCCCATGACTGCTTATTTTGCCTAAGAGCCTGTGAGAGCCATGAGCTGCTTGCGCCGAATGCACATAGGCCATCTGCCCACAAAATAGGTAATCATACATGCTGCATTCAGTGCAATAAACTGGATAGTCCCCACTCTGCTGCTGGACTCTGCCTGCATTCTTTTTACGCTTGCTGGGTTTGGGGTTGTTTTTGGCCTAAGTTTACAGAATGTTTATTAGGTGTATCTGGCTCTCACGCTTCCTCTTTGAACTCCCTCACAAACTCCCCTGTTAGCTGCTCCTGTTTGCTAGCTCCTCTGGTCGCTTAGGAGCTGGCTTTTCAAGCCCCTGTTCTCCCTGAGTTAGCCCCACCTCCTCATCAAGGGAGCCTAAAGGGAACACCACTATTGTTACCAGAGTGCTATTAAATAGTATTTTATGTGATCAGAACCAATTGCTTTGCAGTCCCCAAGCCCGGGCCCCGTCAGACCTGACATTAACCCAGCTCCCATACAGTTGATGCCTGGAAGCTGCTTTGCAATGTATGAGAGCAGGATGGGCGGTAAGGATATCCCAGGACGGCATTGCATACAGTCTGATCAGCCTGCATTAGGGGTTACACTGAAATGTCCCCTGAGGGCAGGTTATCCCATCATCATTACTGTGGCATTTCTTGCACCTTCCTCTGAAGCAGCTGGCACTGGCACTGTCAGAGTCAGGATACTGGACAAGATGGAGCCCTAGTCTGATCCAATCTGGCAGTACTGGTGTTCCTATTGGGAAGTGGCTCAGCCACAGAACAATAGCACTAGAGTCGCCGTAAATACCCTCTAACCCTTGAAGTAGGATGCAGCCCAGACAAGCAACACCGCAAAAAATCCTTCAAGGTCATCTTGAAATAGTCAGAAGAGAATAAACACCATAAACAAGTCTGCAGAAAGCAGCCTGAAGGCCTACCTGCCAGGAACCCCGGCACACTGGTCTGGAGAGAAACAAAGCGAAGTTTGGAGGTGGAGGCTGACAGATAAGCTATTGCACGACAGCAGCAGGATCTCGGTAAACACTGCTCCAGTCGGCCGAACTTCACCATTCCCCCTTTCAATTTCCCCCGGCAGAATTAAGACAAAATCAATCCTGGGAGATGATTTGGTGCAACAACAGCGTACACTGGTGAGCAGGGACCTGGACTGTTTCTGTTGTTGTTATAGGGGGGGTTTAGTTAAAACCTTCCCTGACTATTCTTGCTTTGATATGTTTGAAACCCTCTGCATCCCCTTAACAATTAGTCCTCTGAGTGGCAGAATGAGGTGTCTGTACCATGTAAATCCTATTTAAACCCTCCAAATTGGGATTAGATGGGACACAAGTGGTGTACAGGCCTTGGGATAGGCCCTCGGCACAGGAGTAAATGCTAGCTGTTTCCCTTTTCTAGACCAAATGTCCCCCCTGCCATTAGGATAAGAAGATTCCACATCAGCAAGCAAACAATAGACACAGCTGGGTCAGAGCCGGCCCGGGAATAAGAGTTCACAATTCCCATTGCATGCGCTGGCACCTGCACCTGCCAATGCCAGAGGTAAGATTGTGCATCGGTGTTGGTATTTGTTGTGAGACGTGGGGGTGACGTGGCTTGCATGGATGGCAGTTGGAGCCTGCAGTAGTCGACTGTGGGCCGAGCTCGCACAGACGCTGCTTTCAAGTGTTAGTTCCTGAATCCAGATGGCAGGAAATGGTGGGAAGTCAGCATCCTGGCTGGTCCTGAGGAGAACGAGCTTCAGCTTTCATTTGGCAGCAGCAACATTCAAACCGGCTAGAGCCGGAGAGTCACAGCAACATGCGCTTATCAAGGCAAGGACGTGCTGTCAGCAGGCCTGTAATGTCTGCATATGGCTACCATGGGGAGATGCTACATGATTTAGTTGGGGATTGGTCCTGCTTTGAGCAGGGGGTTGGACTAGATACCTCCTGAGGTCCCTTCCAACCCTGATATTCTATGATTCTATGCTAGCCCCGAGCATCGGCTCTGCGGAGCGCGAAGGGTGAAGGCGAAAGCCAGGCTATGATGAGGAGGCGATAGGAACTGACAGTGAAGCCATGCTTGTGGCAGCTTGTCAGTCCTGAAGCCCTTTGTCCACTGAATAAGGACAGCCTGGGCAGCAACAGTGCAAGCCCCCCTTGCACTACTCCACTACCCCAACCTGAAGGGACCACCACACGGGGTGTGAGTCCAGTGTCCCTGGCCCCTTCTCTGGAGAGATTCTGCCAGCCCCAGGGCAGGAAACTGCAGTGAGGCAGGGACGGGGAAGGGTTAGGGGAGGATCCCCCGTCTCATCGTTTGCACTTGTGCAGAGTGTGGAAAGGCGATATGTCACAAGGGGAGTGTTTTGTGCAGGGCAGTGAAGAATCAGGCCCATTGGCTCCAGAGCCGTGTGCAAAGGAGTCCTGGGGGAGTGCCGCATTAGGCTCTCAGGTAACTTCCAAAAGGGACTTCTGTGCCTGAGTCCCCCTGACTTGCAGTGGGACCCAGGCACGTTGCCGTCTGTCCGGCCTACGCTCCAGGGTAGATTTTCAAAGGCACAAATGGCTCTAACTGTTGTTGACTTTCAAGTGCCATTTGTGCCTTTGAAAATCAGTCCCTCCTCCCTTCCCTCCTAGCCTTGATTCCTTTTCTGAGGCCAAGAGAGCTCATTAATTTCTCCCTATCACAGTGCACATCCCCTGCAGATGGAGAATCTGTTCCATTCACATGCTGGCCCTTGTCCACCGCTCACTTGCACCATGGCTGGCGAACAGGAGCGGCTAACGGGAGTTTTGAGAGGGAGTTTAGAGGGGGAGTGTGTGTGGGAGGGTGGAAGGGGGTAGATATACTTAACATTCTTTAGACTTAAAGCCAAAAACACCCCCTGATACCAGTGGTCATGGTACATGTAGGTACCAATGACATGGGGAAGGATAGGAGAGAGGTCCCGGAGGTCAAATTTAGTCTGCTAGGTAAGAGATTGAAGTCCAGGACCTCCATGGTAGCATGAGAATCTCTCAGAGATTCTCTGATTCTCATTCACGACTGGCTTCCTGATGGAATCGGGACTGCGTATCGTATGGATGGCCAACTCCTCAATCTTCGACGTCTCCAAACAAAATCTAAGATCACGAGAATTGGCATCACTGACATTCAGTATGCAGATGACTCTGTCATTCTTGCGCACACACAGGCCGACCTGCAAAGCACCTAAATCTTTTTGTAGATGCCTATCACAGCCTGGGTTTCTCTCTCTCAACATCGGGAAAACCAAGGTACTCTACCAGCCCTCCCCTGCACAAACTATTCTTCATACTCCGCAAATCACCATCAGCAGAGAACCCCTGGAAAATGTGGACCATTTTCTGTACTTTGGCAGCCACTCTTCCAAACAGCCAGCATTGACACAGAAATTGAATACAGGGTCCGCTGTGCGAGCACATCTTTTGGAAGACTACTCAATTGAGTCTTCAATGATAGGGATCTGAAGACAGTTGTCATCTTCCCCCTTCTCTATGGGTGTGAGACCCGGGTAACCTACAGACAACATCTCAAGCAGCTAGAGTGGTTCCAGCAGCGCTGCCTCAGAAGGATTCTCAGGATCAGCTGGGAAGACCGATTCACTAACATCAGCGTTCTCTCTGCAGCCAACATCAGCAATATAGAAGAGCAGGTCATGAAACACCAACTCCGCTGGGCTGGATAGTGTGTACGTATGCCTGACTCTCACCTCCCGAAGCAAGTACTCTTCTCTCAGTTACATCAGGGAAGAAGGGCTCGCGGAGGGGAGTGGAAGCATTTCAAAGACATAGTGAAAGTACATCTTAAAAAGGGAGGCATCAGCCCAACAAACTGGGAGGACTTGGCACGTAACAGAACACAGTGGCACCACAACATACACCAAGCCACAGCTCACTTAGAGGAGAACAGACGTGCTCCTGAGACAGAAGAAACAAAGGAAGAAAGAAAGCACACAACAATCCAGCCAACAACTATGTCTCCTCCAAGATTACACGTCACTTCTGTGGGAAAGTCTGCAGGGCAAGAATTGGGCTCCTCAGCCACTTAAATACTCACCGATGAACCCCCTTGGCAGATGAGGATTAGCCGAAGAAGAAAAAAAAGACTTGGATTTTCAGAAAGCCTTTGACAAGGTCAGGGCCGGCTCTAGGATTTTTGCCGCCCCAAGCAGAAACAATTTTGGCCGCCCCCCCCCCCCCCCGCTTTTTTCTTACCCCACCCCCGGCCCCGCCTCAGCTCCGCCCCTTCCCCAAATCCCCAGTCCTGCCTCCTCCCCCCAGGCTCTCAAGCCTAGGAGGGAGGGTGAGCAGTGGCGCGCGAATCAGCTGTTTCGCGCGCCGCGGCCGCTCAGGATCTCCTCCTCCCTCCCAGGTTTGAGAGCCTGGGAGGGAGGGCGAGTAGCAGCGCGCGAGTGGCAGCGGAGGCGAGCTAGGGCGGCCGGGGCACATTTTTAGGGGCTGCATTCTGGCGCCGGCCATGCCGCCCCTAAAAATGTGCCGCCCCAAGCACCAGCTTGTTTTGCTGGTGCCTAGAGCCGGCCCTGGACAAGGTCCCTCACCAAAGGCTCTTAAGCAAAGTAAGCTATCATGGGATAAGAGGGAGGGTCCTCCCATGGGTCGGTAACTGATTAAAAGATAGGAAACAAAGGGTAGGAATAAATGGTCAGTTTTCAGAATAGAGAGAGGTAAATAGTGGTGTCCCCCAGGGATCTGTACTGGGCCCAGTCCTATTCAACATACTCATTAACGAGCTGGAAAAAGGGGTAAACAGTGAGGTGGCAAAATTTGCAGATAATACAAAATTGCTCAAGATAGTTAAGTCCCAGGCAGACTGTATGAGAAATCAGGGAAAATGTGATCTGTGATAAATGCACTGAACAGGGCCTTTAGCTATGTGGCCCGTTTATTCTTCCAGACATCTTTGTCCAGGAACTCAAAGCAGGACCACCTTATTCTTCCTGGCCAAAAGTTTTGACTGATCCTTGAAGACCATTCAACTACTGTATGTTTCCCGGACAAATTCTAACCCCCAAGGAAACATTTGCTAACCCTGGGCTATGTGCTTCCCTCCCCTCGGCAACTGTTGTTCGCTTTCCTATAGCATTACGGTTTGAATCATTGGCAATAGTTATTAAACAGCGTTCTCTGCCAGCCATAATAAATGTTCAAGTCCGAAGCTCATCCATAAAAGTCTGTACGGGGCCTTTATTGCAGATTTCACAGTTTTTAAATGCTGTTTGATATAAATCTTCTCCAACTAAAACCTCCCACGGCAAGACGGGTTTGATTAGCCCTGTGCTATCCAGACAGCCTTTTGCAACATGAGCCACTTTGAACTCTTTCATATGCTGGGATCAAAGACTGAGGAAGGAGGGGGCATGCTCGCAAGAGGGTAGGTGACCATATGACTGCGGGGGCGTGGTGCTGCCAGACTGCCAGGAAAAAGATACTTTTAAAACAACATGGCCTGGGCATCAGGTGTCTCTGCACATGAGCCACTCAGAGAGAAGAGACCTTTGATCAGGCCACTGAGAACTGAGCATTTCCACAAGCCCGATGATGAATTCCAAGTTGAACGCTAGCAAGGAGAGACCCACCATAGATGCATCTTGTGTGTGGCCTTTATAGCCCATGACCAATGCACCTATCTTCGCATCAGCCTGGTACAGGGAGCCCAATGCTTTCATCTTGGGCAGGAATTCCAAACGAAACTTTGACTTTCTCAGTGTCACTTACTCAAGAGCTCAGCTCTAACCCTTCACCTTTTGTGTTGAAAATCAAGCCCTTTAACGCTTGTTAACATCTGCACAGAGAAAATCGGGCCCTTGTGTGTGGGAGGGGCAACGAAATGACCTCACTGGAGACGTTCCAGCCTCTAATTCTAATATAGATATTCACGTTTCCGGCAAAGCTTTCAGCCAGAACATGAGCAAATTGCAGATTTAGCTGCTACAGCAGGAGGCGCAGCCAGTCCACAGACTGCTTCACAGCTCCCTATATCATTAATCAGCAGCATCAGGCTGAGCCTACAATAAAAATCTTAACAGCCCTGTTGGTCTAGCACCATTGCAGCTTCGCCAGTCATAGCAACGGGCAAGCACTGGTGCATTTGTTCTACTCTGTCTCCCGCTCCCTGGCCTCATACGCTTGCTAAGTCTTGTCTTTGGCACTGTAAGCACCTTGGAGCAGACACTGTCATTTATCATATGTTTGTACAGCACCTAGCGCAGTTGAACTCCAACCAGGTTGATTTCTAGGAGCTGTCGTAACATGAATGATGATAAGAATAGTGTAGACCAGCCACTAGTGTTCTCACCAGCACAGGAGGTTAGAAGGCATGGTGGCCCCGCTTCGTTAACTGAAGGCCTGCATTTTAAAAAATGCCAGCACCAAAGCGTGAGTGAATGAGTAGTGTGAAGTAAATGTTCACGTAGACAAGCCCACATGCACAACGGGCGTTTTGCAACCGGAAATTGTGTGCACACAAAAATGCCAGGGCACTTTCAAAACTGTAGGCATGTCTATGACATGAGACATGACTACATAGCCTTGGCAAGGGCTTCCTCGCCCAAGATGGCTTATCAGTGTTTAGATATTATGGACTGTTCTTTCAGAGTGGAGTCTCTCAGCTCGAGAGTTGTGGCCACTGTATGACAGGTGAGTCCTGGCTCGATCCCAGCTGAATGAGAGAGGAGACTTGGGTGGGGAGTTCCCAATAGGGAAAATGAAGCCCTAGTTTGACAAAGGTTGAGGACTGTTGTGTTAGAGGCTCATTGTTGTTCCAGTGGAAGTTGCTATTTCATATTATACAGTGCTTCAGAATGAGACAGGGGACCCTCGGCCGGTTTTCCTGTTACCGGGATGCATAGCTGGGAGAAGATGCCACCCATAAGGTTGAATCAGCCTTTCGCTGACACGGTAACAGTTATTCTGGCGCATGCCCCGCAGTTCGGTTAGGGCGAAAGCATATCAGAGGATATTTATATCCCTAGAGGAGACTCAGACAACTGACTTGTTCCTCATTCCAGAATGATGTGTATTAGGAGGCAGTCCAAAGCAACAGCAGGTACCGGAACAGTGCATGTCAACAAATCAGACACTCTTTCTTGGTAATGTGTGATGGGATCCCCAGGGTACAACCTGGGACTGTGGGACCCCTTAACTCGCTAGTCTGGGTTGTCTCTCACATTGCTTTGCTAGAGACAAGCATGCAACTCCTCCAGGCACTGCTATCACTCAGCCACCAGCATGCAGAGACACACCCAACCGAGCTGCATGAATGCTCTCTAAGCCACTCATGAACTGTACAGAGGGAAACACCAGCAAATCCCCCCCAGTTCCCAGCTGTGCACCCCAGAAAAGTACCATTTTACACTGCTCAAGCCCTTCTGTTGAACAATGCAAGCTCATTAATTAGTTTGCCACTTTATTAAAGGGTAGTGAACATGCACCAGCCTTTGTTATCTGAACAGATTCCCCAAGCACTTTGGACAAACTCGCTGGTAAGGATAACACATTAAAATAAATGTATTAACTACAGAAGGAGAGAGTTGAAGTGATTATAAGTGGTAGGCATAAAGGTCAGAGATAATTATCTAAGAAAATAAAATGTAAACATGCATTCTAAATCCTAAGCTTTCAGACTAAGCAAGATTTGAATCAGACAGCTTTTCTCAGGTAGGTTACAGTTCTTAATACAAGGCTGAGTTTCTTTCTCAGCCTGGGACCAGTCTCCTCAGTTCAAAGTCTTTGTCTTTCCAGTGTTCTTGTTGCCTTCAGCGTAGGTGAGAGAGGAGAGAGGTGGTCTCCTGGTGCCACTGTCCCTTATTTTATACTCTCTATTCATGTCCTAGGGAAGACACTGGCCCAGACATGTCCGGGTGGGCCTTGCTGAGTCACAGAATAGAGCAGTCTCCATTGTGTGATGCTTGTGCAACTGTTTCTTACAGAACTGTAAATCTCTTGTTTAACATTCCTCTGCTGGTCAATGGCTTGTGATGGTCACTTAATGCCCATTTGGGTGTGGGTCACCTCCTTTGTTGTCACTGGAGAGCTAGCAGTGGGCGTCTTCCAGACTCGCAACATATTTCAGTAACAACCATCTAGCAAAATCTCATCCCTTCATATGCACTAACAATATCCATGTTTTGACAGAACAATGAGTTTCAGCAGATCATGACGTTTCATATGGTACCTTGCCAGGCATGCTTTCTATGAAACATCACAACCATATACCACTGATGACTATGGGGGTTACAGGGCACTATTTTGAGGTATGGCATGCCACATCATGACACATGGGTGGTGCTTTGATGGCCAATGGGATACGAGTGCAGGGTATCAGTCCAGTTCCTAATTGGACAGGTGCCCCATTGACTGTGTCAGAGGCAGCACAGCCTAATGGATAATCAGAAAACCGTTTTTTCCCCCCCAGCTCTGGCTACTGAGCTTCTGTGAGAACTTGGAGAAGTCCCTTTCCCTCCCTAGGCCTGCTTCCCATTTTGTAAAAGGTGAGCAGTGATGCTGCTTTTCCATTGCACGGTGTTTTGATATCTGGGGACACAGAGGGCTAGAGAAGCCAAGTGCGGAGTTCAGGGTTGATGAGATAGAACTTTCCTAGCAGCCACCCCAGGTCAGGACTGAGACCCGGGCCAGGGCAGCAGAGCAGAAGCTTGCAATGAAGATGCTCCTTCCCTGTTGCCGTGTGGCTAACCCGTCCCCTGGGCTGTCATGCTAGCTCCACTGCCCATCATGACATACATTGTAAAGAAGGCAATAATCACCCAGAGTTTAATGAAGATCATTTACCCTGGGCCTCTTGTATCCCCCAGCCATGTCCTCATATGAATTACCGTAAACCACGTGACATGTATTCCTGCTAAGTGCGGCCAAATGGCTCTTGTGCAGGGTGAATAGCAAATGAGATGCACAGGCACTAAATAATAAATGCATTCGGATCTGATAATTTACAGGCCCCCCGTGGTGGTCGCTCCCTGAACTCCTGTGGGGCTGAGCTGGAATAGCAGGCGAAACTTCGCCCTGTGCAGGTGGCTGGTGCAAGGCTCAGGGGCAGGTCACCTTTAGAGCAGAAACAACCTGATTTCCCAGCAGCTCAGCCAGCAAAGGCAAAACACAGACACTGTGATCCAGAGTTTTTTCCCTGCAGCCGGGCTCTGCTCAGCACTGACCAGAGCAGGAACTGGGCACTGCTCCTGAGGCTGAAGGTTCGTCTGCGCCACCCCTGTTGACAGAGCAACCAAGGGGTGGCTCTCGCTTACCCCACTGACCTTGGGTCTGTATGGACCCTGTGCCACCAGTGCAGCGATTCTCAAACTCTGATGGGGTTGCCCAGGGGCTGCCAGGTCTGCCGTTAGACTTGCTGGAACCCGGGGCTGAAGCCCGAGCCCCACCACCCCTAGGTGACCAGGCTCAGGTTACAAGCCCCCCACCTGGGGCTGAAGCCCTTGGACTTTGGCTTTGGCCTCCCCCACCTCAGACGTAGGGTTGCCAACTTTCTAATCGCACAAAACCGAACACCCTAACCCTGCCCCTTCCCCGAGGCCCCGCCCCCCGCTCACTCCATTCCCCCTCCTTCGGTGGCTCGCTCTCCCCCACCCTCACTCACTTTCACTGAGCTGAGGCAGGGGGTTGGGGTGCAGGATGGGGTGAGAGCTCTAACTGGGGGTGTGGGCTCTGGGGTGGGCTGGGGATGAGGGGTTTGGGGTGCAGGAGGGGCTCCAGGTTTGGGGGCCCTCAGGGATGGGGTTGGGGCATGGGCTTACCTTGGGCGGCTCCCGGTCAGCAGTGCAGCAGGGCTAAGGCAGGCTTTCTGCCTGTCCTAGCTCCTCACTGCGCCCTGGAAGCAGCCAGTAGGTTTGGCTCCTAGACGGGGAGGGGCCAGGAGGCTCCGCGCGCTGCTCTCACCCACAGGCACTGCCCCTTCCCCCCCCCAGCTCCCATTGGCCACGGTTCCCCCTTTGCAGTCCAAAGGGACCAGATCTCAACAGAGATTTCCACCCTGAGTGTATGTGCTGCTGTGTTATTGCGAGTATATTTAATGAAAGATTCAGGTCCCTTTGCAATAATATTTCCAGCTCATCAGTCCAACTGCAGAGACCTCTAAGTGAAATCTAGCACACTCCAGGGCTTCTGAGGCACCTCTGAGCATTGTGCGAGAGCTTGTCTGACTTTCCTAATGAAAGTCCCGTTTTCTGACGTCAGCCCACATGGGGAGAGTCTCGCTGCACTCCCAGACGTTTGTGGCATGTGATCAGTAACAGCGCCACTTGCTTTCATTTCACTTGAAATGAAAATTATTTACCGCAAAATATAAACAAGAACAGTAATAGGAATAAATGCACAGACCATGCATATTCAGCTTAAAAGCAAATGCTCTCTGACTGCAAACACCCATAAGAGGAGGTGAGGTCATCACGCAAGCTTCTTTAGTGATGGGGACAGCTGTAACTACAGATAAGGCCAAGTTAGTGGCAGGGAAAGCGTTGACACCAGCCACCCGCAGGGGTCAGGAAGGCATTTCCCCTCTCCAATGTACTCTGGGAGGATTTTTTACTCTCCTTTCTCCAAAGCCCCAGTGATGGCCATGGCTGGAGATGGGACACTGGACAGAGTGGGCTGGTCTTGCTCACATGCTCAGGGTCTCGCTGATCGCCGTAGATAGGGTCCGGGAGGAACTTCCCCCCAAAGCAGTTTGGCAGGGAGCTTGGGGTTATTTTGCCTGCCTCTGCACCATGTGGGTTGGGGTCACATGCCAAGGTTATCGGGCTGTATCACATTTAATCACTCCCCTACCATTGCGGGGGGGAGGGGGGGGAATCGGGCACTGGTACCCTGCGGTCCTTTCTGTTCTCTGTCTGCGGCACCCAGTCTAGTCTCCTGTGGGCTGTGACACCTCGGGCTCATTTTGGCTATTGTGTGGGTGCTGGGTAGTGCTGGTGGCCCATGATGAACAGGTCAGACCAGGTGATCTGGTGGTCCCTACTGGCCTTAAACTCTGTGACTCTGTGACACACGGCCCACGCAGTGAGCCTCAGCTCTGCGGCAGCAGAACCCAGGGGTGATGTTTCCGCAGCCCATTCACTCCTTTTCCTCTCCCGTGAGGCTCAGCTGGGGCGGTTTTTGTGATGTGTGCTAGTTACTGCAATGAGACCCTGATGTCACCAAACAGCGCAGGGAGGGAGCATTGCTTTACCTGGCACCTTCCCAAACTCTCCTGTTGTTTGCTTTTCCTGCTGTCACCCTGATCTCCCACTCATGGGCCAAATTCAGATTCTCCCACCCTAGGAAACTTGGGTCCAGATTTGCTGATGCCAATGGGGTTGCACCCACTCAGACCAGGTCTGAATTTGGCTAAATCAGCCAAGGTCCAGACACACTGCTTATGGCACCATTTACATCACCTCTGAGGTCAGCCCCCCAGAGGAGGTCAAAAAAAAGCTTTTAAAGGGGAATCAAAACAAAATAGAAGGCAGAAGAAAAAACCCACCTATTATAAAAAGCTTTTGACAGAAGTCCATCCCTTTAATATTGTGTGTGGAGGAAGTCTGGGAAACCATGCTATAGGATTAGAGCTGGTCGACATTTCTGGTTCAAAAAATGTTTTTGGTGAAAATGGTGCTTTTTTATGTTGTCAGAATAGAAATTCCTATAGGAAATGTCTCTGTGATTTTTGGGGGGGGCAGAGAGGGGGTCTGTAAAAAAACAAAAAAATTGGGGTTTGGATATTTTTCAATTTCGGCCAAAAGAAAAATGGTTTCTTGCTTTTTGGTCAAAAACTCAAATCTTGTGAAGAAAATTTTCTGCAAAAAGAAAAACGTTATCATTTTCATCAACCGTTGTCATGGGAACCAAAAATATTTTCCAAACGGTTCCGTCCAGAACAAGGGGATTATCCAAGATGGTGCTCTACCCTCTATCTCAAACTCTGGGTTGTGACCCCATTTTAATGGGGTCACAGGGCTGGTGTTAGACTTGCTGGGGCCCGGGGCGAAAGCCTAATCCCTATTGCCTAGGGCCAAAGCCTGAGGGCTTCAGCCCTGGGCGGTGGGGCTCAGGTTACAGGCCCCCCCACCTGGGACTGAAGCCCTTGGGTTTTGGCTTTGCCCCCTCTCCCCTCCCCTCCCCACCACCCAGGCTGGACCCCCACCCACCCACTCGGGGCAGCAGGGTCGGGCAGGCTCAGGTGTCAGTCCCAGCTCCTGGGGTCATGTAGTAATTGTTGGGTGCAATGAAGTTTGAGAATCACTGTCTACATGTCTTATTGATTGATTGCCCCAGTTCTATTCTGCACCCCTTGCAAATGCCATTACTAGGCAGCCAGTCCTAGAGAGTTCATAGGTGGCACCCATGCTGTCGCAGCGAGGCAGGACTTTTAGCCTTCTCTAAGGCTGAGACTGGAACTGCCTCCTAGATCAGTTGCTAGGTGCAATGAAGGATAATGTGTGTTGCATTTCCCCTGGGGACCAACACAGTCATGGTACCTTGATGATGCCTCTCATTTGAGCCAGCCTAAAAAGCAAGTGTTTGGGAGTTCTTACACGCTCAGGGCACCTTCCTGGGTGATAATAGCTTGTGCGGCAGAGCAATCCAGAGCCATCAGAAAGAAGGGTTGGAAACAGCTGACCAGGTCAGCCCAGGTTTTCATGAATTCAAGTTCTGCTGTTGGCCTTAAACCGTTTGGCTCTAGAAGCTCTTTGCAAAAAAACAGAAAACTGTCCACTCGTTGCAAAGATTTAAAAGTGGGGCCGGGGTGATTCTGTTGTGCCAGAGAAACGGTTGCCTGGAGAAGCAGAGACTTTGTATTTTTTGAGAAAAGAAGAACCCAGATTCATTTAATTTAATTTGAAGCTGCAGCTGCTGATTCCTCAGACTCACTGATGATCTTTCTAATTGTGACCAACCAGCCTCAAACAACAACCATTTGGCACAAGCATCTTTAAAGCTTCATGAGCTAATAGAGAATTCTTAGCATGAGAGAAAAATGGGATGTGCTCAAAGTGAACAGGAGTTCATAGGATACATCCAATCTACTGCTACTTCAAAGCACGGCAGATCAAAGCTCACTAACAAACTAAGAGTTAATCCACAGCAGGTTAGTGTGGGGGTAGATCCACCACCCAGATTGCTACAAACTAATGTTTGTATAGACAGGCCCTAAATATTGGCAAAATGGGGATTAGTGGTAGTATTTCAGTAAAGTAAAGTATTTCAGAGGGCCCCAACCATTTTGGGACCAAATTGTGCTTGGCGTTGTACAGACACTTAGTGAGACACCATCTCTACCCAAAGACTTTGCCATTTAAATAGATAAGACAGACAAAGAGTTGGGGAGGGAAACTGAGGCACAGAGAGGGGACAGTGCCCTGCCCAAGGTTATACAGCTGGTCAGTAGCAGAGCTGGGAAAAGAATCTAGGTATTCTGACTCACACTCTAATGTCCTATGCCCTAGACCACTCACCCCCCCCAGCCTAATGCAGCTTCCTTCCTCCTACCCATGGCATATACAGCCACCAGCACAATGTGGCCTTGATCTCAACGGGACCCTCTTGGTGCTGCCATAATAATTATAATAATAAGCTGATAGTGACTGACACATTCTGGTGGTTGATGGCTGTTCATTTCCTGTGTGAAATAAGTGTAATGGTCACATGCCACGTCCCCGGAGCCAAGACACCCCATCACAATTCAGAGTAGAAATAAGGCACACAGTTTTAACAGTGAAGGAATTAACAACTGGAAAAATTTACGAAGGGTTGCAATAGATTCTCTGGCAATTTTTAAACCAAGATGAGCTGTTTTTTAAAGCTCTGCTTTGGTTCAAACAGGAATGAACTCAGGGAAGCCCTACAGCCTGTGTTGTACAGGAGCTCAGACTAACTGATCCCAGTGGTCCCTTCTGGCCTTTGAATCTGTGAATCTCAGAATCCACTCCACTGCCAGTAGGCTCAGCAGAGAGGATAGAGAATGAACAGGTGCTGGAAAGTAACTCTGCATTGCCAGATCTGAATGCTCAAAAACCAGGAGTCAGGCCTCCAAAAAACCACGAAATTCTAAACATGATAATAAATGTTGAGTTGTTTTTATTTGCCTTCTGATTTTTTAGCATTAGGTTACCTAGGGTCATGTTTACAGACATTTTTATTTGTTTTTTTTTCATTTGTTTTTTGTTTTTTATTTTTTATTATTTTTATTTGTTTTATAATTTATTTATTTAGTTGATGTTTATTTTTTAGTTGTTTTTATTTGCCTTCTGATTTTCAAACATCAGTTTGCCCAGGATCACATTTTCAGGCATTTTTCAGCATACACAAGGGCTACAATATTAATTTTCTTTAAAATCGAAAGCTGAGATTATCAAGTAATCACATGAGTCCAGGAGCTGGGGCTTCAAGGAAAACCTAACAATTGAGAGACTCACCATAAAATGACCAGAGCTGGCAATGCTGCATTCCCCTAGAGGGACGGCCCCTGCAGGTCAGTATAGGGAATGACAATGGCTGGGGGAGATTCTCTGAGCTGTGCTCTGCAGATTAGATGGTCACAATGGTTCTGTTCAGCTTTATAATTGGTGAGCACCATGAGCACTGGTGGGCTTTGTGCAGGAAGCTGACCCGGCTATTTCCTGTCCTCTGCCCATTTGATGGATAATGGAGGTTCTGAGTTCAGGGCAGTTGATCAGACATTAAATTAAAACCAGACCATGACACTACAGCAGTCCCTTATGGTGCAAAGAGCCATGTCTCAGGCACACCTGAAATGAGAGAAACCTGTAAAGCAATGATGCGGGTATTGGACATAACGGTGGCATCGGTTTCTCTAGCACAAGCAACCTCCTGTCTTTCTGTTTTCAGCTCCCTGATTCAGAGTTCTTGATGGAACCGATTTACACCAATCAAAGTGAGACCATGCCCGGCCTGCTGGCGGTAGAGGGATGGATTTGGCCTCTCGACTAGAAACGGACAGCTGAGAATGGCATTTGGAAGTTTTTGCGTGGGCTCCTGGAGACACAGGCTTGGAAGAACACACGGCGAGGATGGAATGATACGGGATAATATCTGGAGGAGAAGAAAAATAAAAGGATTGCATAAGAATGGTTATAAAAACATAACCCGTTCCAATGGGACCAGCTGAAAACCCACCCAGTGACCGAGAGTGGAGCTTTGCCTGGCACGGGCACCACTGAGAAATCGCACGCAGCTGTCTGCAGGATTTCAGCAGAGCACATACTGCTCCCTTCTGGACAGAGAGGCTGTTGAAGAAAAACAAAAAAACAAACATCAGGAGAAGGGGCCATTCCAGGGAGACCTGGCTGCCTCAGTTCCTGGCCCCCGAACTCAGCCATTTTCCAGCTGCAGAACTTTGCATGACAAGGAGCATTTTTCAACAGCAAAGCCTCCGCATTGAGGAGGAGAAAAAGCAATAACAAGCAGGAGGAAGGCTGTCTCTTCCTGGCACTGAAACCAGGGAAACTTCAGAGGAAGTGGTAGGAACGTAGTTAACTTCAGCCTCACATGGATTTGCTTAGTGCAGTCCTTACCGGCTGTGCTGTTTGCACAGAGAACCTCAGCTCATTAATTCACACACGGATCTTCTTTCCTCCTTTTTTTTTAGAGCTGGGGTGAGCAGCCTGGTGGCAGATGATGTGCTCTATTCTCAGAGCACATACAGCACCATGCTCCCTCCAAGATCCTCCTCTGTCCCTCTGTGACCTGATAAAATAACTGGGTCTGAGTAAAACCATGGCAAGCGCTCTGGGGGAAGGGATGTCTCTGGGTTCAGCACCGGTAACCCCTCTCTCCTGAGTGTAACTCCAGAGTGCTGCCACCAAACAGCCTGTGATGCTGGGCTGCCTGTGCAGAAGTACCATGTGTCAGAGCCCAGAGATCAGTCCCTCTTGATGCAGCAATGTGGAGACTAGGAATAACGGAATGAAATGAAGCAAAGGAGAATCTAGGCTGAGACAAGGACCTACTGGTGGGATCTAGTGACTAGTCTCCTAAGGGTGGAAGCCCTATCTCACGAGTCATTTAAAACTGCCCTGGACAAAGCCCTGTTGAATACACCGTGTGTGGGGACTAGACTTGCATGGGCCAGGGAGAGAGGCTAGATGGCATTATCTTGTCCGTCCTCATTTCTATGATTCCACAATTTTCCAGTGGGGAGCTGGAAGTGGAGAGTGTGAAAGCTGGAGTCCTTTCACATGTAGCATGAATGGGCGTCGTTTTCCTCCCAGTAACGTCTCCTGGCCGGGCAGCAGGCTTGGGTGGTGCCACTCTCCGGCAGGCAAAGAGGTATGGTGCTCCGCCTGTTTGATTTCTGGGGCTCCATTCATCTCCTGCAGGGTGTGGGTGAACTCCAGCTACACTGCACTACCAGGGCCGGCTCCAGGCACCAGGCAACCAAGCCTGTGCTTGGGGCGGCGCCTGGAGGGGGGCGGCACAGTGGGGTGCTCCTGCCCGAGAGCGGCGCCGCGACCGGGCTCGCCGCCCTCCCCCGGTGCTCTGGCCGCCGGGGGCTCTCTGGCCGCCGGGGAGAACGGAGAGCCCCAGCCGGGCTCTCCGCCCTGCTCCCGGCGCTCTGGCCGCCGGGGGCTCTCCGCCCTGCTCCCAGCGCTCTGGCCGCCGGGGAGAGCGGAGAGCCCCGGCCGGGCTTGCTGCCCTCCCCCCGGCACTCTGGCTGCCAGGGGGAGAGCGGAGAGCCCCGGCCGGGCTTGCCGCCCTCCTCCCGGCGCTCTGGCCGCCAGGGGCTCTCTCGCCGCCGGGGAGAGCGG
>NW_020664404.1:13328858-13332636 GCF_002925995.2 Terrapene triunguis
CCAAGCCATTCCCACTGACTTGCAGTGCTTTTCCACACATACCCCGACCCTCTTGTCCCGCAGGGCAGTTTGGGGGGCTCGGAAAGAAGAGATCCACTCACGCTGCCTTTCTAAGGGACTAATGGACAGTAGAACAGGAGAGTTCCCAATATCTTCTGAGCACTCTGGCCCAATACAGCCAGGAAAGTTAGCATTTACCTCCTCCATCCCCGGCTATTCAGCCCACCACCAGCAGGGGCCAAGCTCAGGAAAGCTGCTCTGGCCTGTTTTGGGGTCATGTTCTGAGCCAGACTTTAAGGAGACTTATTCCCAGAATAGAGCCTCTATTTTAATCCTTTCATTATTTCCTCATGAGTTCTGCAAAGTGCTTGTTATTTGTACATATGTGTCTATTAATTTTCCCTTCCAAATATTCCCCAGCCAGCACCACAGCATTAGCACAGTCAGAGAGTTGGGGCCGGACTCGGACATAGAAAGGAGGAAACAGCTAAAAAAAGAAATCAATGATGTGGTCACCTCCAAGGCTGGGAGAAAAGCTGTTAAAAGCTGGAGATTTAAAACAACATACGTGTGATTTGACACCAAACTAAAAGCTGCTCTAAGTGCAACATCCCAGGCTGCCAAATGCAGAACACCCGCAGGAGAGGAGTAACTGTTCAGAATAATGGGGTGCTGTAATAAGCAAATGCCCCTGCACTTCATGCTGGAGCTATATTTTGCTGAAAGGTCCCTTGATTCTGTGGCATCTGGTGGAAATTTTTCATCAGCTTCAGATAAATTTTAAATGGAGATTTTCACTTAATATGAAGATGAATAACCCTCAGTACAATACAGTATTTTGATACATTCCATGTATGTTATGCTGATCCCCCACTTTCAGTTTTTGATATGCCGCATTTTTGTATTAATAATGCTTATAATGTCATCTGTAAGTTTCAGAGTTAACACCGGTGTGAATGAATGGGGCAGTTCACATCTCTTATGACCATCATTTCAGGCTGGCTGCAGACTCAGACGTCACTGTATCAGCTACATTTGGTTCATGTTTTCAATGTTATCTCCACAACCGTAAGGGCTGGAAACTTTTTTTTTTTTTAATGAAAGGTGAGGTTCTGGATTGTCATGCTGCAGCAAGAGGTGAATTCTGTGGCTGCAGAGCCAGGGCCGGCTCTAGGCACCAGCCCTCCAAGCATGTGCTTGGGGCAGCACTTTCTAAGAGGCGGCACTCCAGCCCCCCTTTTTTATTTTTATTTTTTATTTTTTTGCTTGGGGCGGCATTGCCGGGAGCCAGCCCTGGCCCAGCCACTTGCCCTGTCAGCGCGAGCTGGGATCCGCGCCCCCTGCCCAGCCCGGCAGCGCCCTGTACAGCCCACTCGGGAAACGCCGCACTGCCCTGGGGAGACTCGGTGCGGCAGCGGCAGCAGGACCTCATCTCCCTCCCTGGATCCCGGGCCCCGCTTCCCTTCCCTCCCCCCCGCTCCTCACACACTCCGGGAGCCCCTCTCGCGGCCACTGCAGCCCGGGCTGCGGCGGCGGTGAGAGGGGCTCCCAGAGTGTGTGAGGAGCGCGGAGGGAGAGAAGCGGAGTCCCCTGGAGCCAAGCCCGGCTGCGGCGGCGGCGAGAGGGGCTCCCAGAGTCAGGGCCGCCAGGGGGCCCCTATGAGTATGTCCAAGGCTCCCCCCGCCTCCGTCTTCCTCCATCCCCCGGCGTCTCAGCCGGTAAGGGGGCGGGGCTGCAAGCTGTGGCCGAGCGGCGGGAACTCAGGCCCCGCTGGAGACACCAGGCGGCTGCAGCGATGTTTGGGAGAGGGGTAAGCGGCATGGTAAGGGGCTGGGGCACCCCCGACCCCATCCCCCACAGCCCTGACCCCCAGCTCCGAGCCCAGCCCCTCTGAGCCGGACACCCCCCGAGCCCATCCTCCCCACAGCCCTGACCCCCAGCTCCGAGCCCAGCCCCTCTGAGCCGGGCACCCCCCGACCCCATCCCCCACAGCCCTGACCCCCAGCTCCGAGCCCAGCCCCTCTGAGCCGGACACCCCCCGACCCCATCTCTCCACAGCCCTGAGCCCAGCCCCTGTGAGCTGGGCACTCCCCACCCCAGAGCCCAGCTCCCCACCCAGCCCTGGGCAACAGCAGCACCACCCCCAGGCAGCGACAGCCCATTGGCACCAACCATCACCATCACCCAGCGACAGCCCATTATGTAATTGCAAATGTATACATACCATTAAAGCATTTAATGTTTTTAAATAATGTATTTAGTGTATTTTCAAATTATTACAAATTAATTTTTGAATGTATTTCACTAGTTATTTTTTACATTTCCAAATACATGTTACTGTAGTATTGCAACTTTTTTTTATGGAAGGGGCCCCCAAAATTGCTTTGCCCCAGGCCCCCTGAATTCTCTGGGCAGCCCTGCCCAGAGTGGGTGAGGAGCCGGGGAGGGAGGGAAGTGGGGTCCCCTGGAGCCGAGCCCGGGCTGCGGTGGCGGCGAGAGGGGCTCCCGGAGTGTGTGAAGTGGTGAGCGGCCAGCTGGGCTCGTCAGTGCTGAGCAGGTAGCCCCGCAGCCGGAGATCCTCGCCTTCCCGCCCGCCAGGGCTAGGCCAGGGCGCGGTGAGGCTGAAGAGCAGCAGGTCCGGGGGGCTCTCCAGGTCCTCGGCTGCCAGCATGTTGGGGGTGAGGGCGGTGAGCACGAACTGATCCACCTTGGCCACCAGCAGCACCGCGAAGCCCAGGGAGGGGGCCGTGTTCTCCGCGCCGCCCCGCAGCCGCACCGCCACCTGGAAGTACTCCCGCTCCGCGCCGCCCAGCAGCTCCACCTGCATGGGGACAGAGTCACGGCTTGGCCGCCGTGTGCTGGTAGCGGATCCCACGTTTGGGGGGGAGTCCAGTGCTGGGGTGGCAGGGTGTGCGGGTGGGAAGCTCAGGGCTGCGGGAAGGGGCAGCCAAAAATTTTTTTGCTTGGGGCGGCAAAAAACCTAGAGCCGGCCCTGTGCAGAGCACACGGGGCCCTGTTTGTAGGGGGCCCACAGGGACCAGTCCTGAAGGAAGACTAACTGACTCTTCTGGTGGAAAATGCCAGTTGTGACATAATCACAGAGGAGCGTCCCAGGGCAATAGAGGTGCCAGACCTTCCTCCTCATAATGCAACCAGATCCCAGAATCGTCAGGTTTCATTATTTGCACTTTCTGTCCCTACAGGAAGATGGAGGTTGGAACGTGGAAATATACTCTAGCTCTCTCTTGCATTTGGAACAAAGTTTGATGAGTTCAGTGAGAGCAGGATTCATGGTCTTGGGGCCTTTAACCTCTGCACTACGGTGCGTGCAATGGGTTTCGCTGCTAGGGCCTGAGCTGCAGTTATTGGTGAGTGTGTAGATCAGAGGTTTGTCATAGTTCTAAAGGAACAAGCTACTTTAGGACTAGTGCACTGTGCACCAAGACCCAATGAGGTAGCCCGTGCCTTTACGCCTTGCACCACTCTCACAAGTGTTGTCAGAGCAGCTGGAAAATCGCTACAGACGATCAAAGGAAAAAAAGCCACCACTTGTCTGACCCCTCAGCTGGCATTCAATGGGCGAGGTAATTTCCCCGGGACTTGCAATAAGGTCCTGGACTTGACCTAAGACCTCAGTCCACAAGGTTTGTTCATTCTTTCAGATGGGTACAGACTCATTGCTACTATCAGGATCTCCCCCCAGGGCCCTCTTCTGCTCTGAGCCAGAATATTCTTTCCTCCTTTCGTTTGCTTCATAATACAAACCTGGTTCTTAGCA
>NW_020664404.1:13332646-13349683 GCF_002925995.2 Terrapene triunguis
CTGTTTCATTTCTCCTATTTCAGTGTGTTGGTTCATTCCCTCCCAAAAACTGGAGGGGCAGCAGTGGGAAAGACAATCCCTTATCTCCCCTTCTTGTGCTTCCCCCAGAACCTCCAATGCCTCGGGAAGGCAATAATTTAGCCCCGACATTTTCAATGTGGTAGGCAGGAGACAGCCCTGGCTGTAATGGAAGGTGAATGGTTAAGCCGCATCCAGCCTTAGGATAAGACTCTCTTGAACTCGTCTACACTCACCTCTTTCATTTGCCCTCTCACAATTCATTCCAAGTGTCTATCCCCTTTTGTCTGAAACAGAACGTCTACCCCACTCTCCCATGTCCTCCTAGAGCCCTCATTTTTAGAGCTTGCCCCATCGTTTTCGATCCAATTACTTTGTAAAAACAGTCTCCCTGTTAGCTCTATCCATGCCTTCCAATGTCTGTCTATTGATGCTATTATCATGGAGGTTGTTTGTGCATTTATAGTGTGGTGGCACGCAGAGGCCTTGCACCAGAATCCGGGCATGTGCACATACACACACACTCACTCACTCACTCCCTGCCCCAAAGAGCTTACCACCTAACCACGTGATGAACAACAACCAGTGCTTACAACAAAGAGATGGCAGAGTACCAGGGACCGTGAGATGGTTATTATCAATGTAATGGGCAACAGTTGCTGCCCAGCAGCTGCCTGACTGTTGTGGAGCATGGTGTAGGCCTCATGGCAGAGGTGAGCTTTAAGAAGGAACAGAAGGAGCAATATAGTGTCTTTGAAGATATTTAGAGGGAGCCCCCGTCACTTCCTGTGGTGTGAGCCCTGGAGAAGGCACCTAACCAGACAGAATAGATAGATGGACAGGTGTACATTAAAGTCACTGAGGACGGAAGAATCCCATTCACTGTTACAGACTAGGGACCGAATGGCTAGGAAGCAGTTCCGCAGAAAAGGACCTAGGGGTTACAGTGGATGAGTCAACAGTGTGCCCTTGTTGCCAAGGCTAACGGCATTTTGGGCTGTATAAGTAGGAGCATTGCCAGCAGATCGAGGGACGTGATCATTCCCCTGTATTCGACATTGGTGAGGCCTCATCTGGAGTACTGTATCCAGTTTTGGGCCCCACACTACAAGAAGGATGTGGGAAAATTGGCAAGAGTCCAGCGGAGGGCAACGGAAATGATTAGGGGGCTGAAGCACATGGCTTATGAGGAGAGGCTGAGGGAACTGGGATTGTTTAGTCTCCAGAAGAGAAGAATGAGGGGGGATTTGATAGCTGCTTTCAACTACCTGAAAGGGGGTTCCAAAGAAGATGGATCTCAGTGGTACCAGATGACAGAACAAGGAGCAATGGTCTCAAGTTGCAGTGGGGGAGGTTTAGGCTGGATATTAGGAAAAACTTTTTCACTAGGAGGGTGGTGAAGCACTGGAATGGGTTACCTAGGGAGGTGGTGGAATCTCCATCCTTAGTGGTTTTTAAGGCCTGGCTTGACAAAGCCCTGGCTGGGATGATTTAGTTGGGGATTGGTCCTGCTTTGGCAGGGCTGGACTAGATGTCCTCCTGAGGTCCCTTCCAACCCTGATATTCTATGATTCTATGAGATGTTCCAGCCAGCGTCAGAAGCCAGCGTGGCTGAGTGAAGAGCTTGCCGCTAATGTGCCAGCTATGTAATCTCCTCTAACAGCAGACTGATGGCAGAGGTTAATAGATCTTTATGAGGTTTTTATTAGAGTCTGATACAGTCTCAGGCCTGTTGCAGTTGCCAAATTGTCAGGTTGCTCATAAATGTGAGTGAATTAGAAATAACTAATGCTAAAACTATTCCTTACTGTAACGGGCTGAGTGCAGCTCCCCCTCCAGCAATGCTGTGGTGGGTGAATGTGCCCCTGGGATCCTGTTTAGAGCAGGAAACAATCATTGAAACTAAAAGGTGGCAAATTCAAAACTGATAAAAGGAAATAATTCTTTTTACAACATGCAGTGATCCTGTGGAACTCACTGCCACAAGATAATGAAGCCAAGTTCTTAGCAGGATTTAAAAAGGGATTAGACATTTATGGGGACAGAAAGAACATCCAGAGTTGTTATAGTCAGTATTAAAAAATAGATGAGATTTTTGGAAGTTATAAACCCTCCTGCTGCAGGGTAGGCAGCACCTTCTAACTACTGGGGGTCAGGAGGAAATTTCCCCTGGGGAAAATTAACCCATCACTGCCCCACAGCAGGGTTCTTGCACCTTCCTCTGGAGCAGCTGGCACTAGCCAGAGACAGGACATTGGGGTAGATAAAGCTCTGGTCTGATCCAGTCTGACAATTCCTATGTCCTATGTAATACAATGCAAGGCTAGGAACCTGTAGGGGTGTCTGGCTGCCAGCAGCAAGGAGAGATTGGTGTCAGGTGTAGAGGTGGACACTCGTCCAGTCCTAACAGCACGAAGAATAGCAATTTGTCTCACCTAGATCATGAAATGGCTGTCAGAGGGGAATGAGTTTCAGCTGCTCTCAGCCTGGGCTGGATAGGAAGGCAGGGCTTAGAGATGACAGCGTGGACTGGAGCCCCAGCATCTGCCCACCAGGAAATGGACTGAGACCAGCAGCCACCCAACAGCCATCCAGCGGGGATGAGTCTCAGCTACAACCACATGGCCAGATGAGTCTCTTCTCCTTTGGCCGGAACCAGTTTGCCCAGGCCTAATTATAACTAGGTTAGAAGCCAAGGTGACTCACTGTCAGGGGATGGATGCTGGCCAGCAAGCTGCTGTGTACAGGCCTTTGTTCTCAGGACCTATCTCTTGATGCTGGGATTTCAGCTACCAGTAGCTACACCAGTGTGGCTCTATTTGCTCCTTGCCCTGCACTGGTGTAAACTGTGTCAACTCCAGGTGTTTGCACTGGTGCAGCTACACCACTGGCTAAATTCCCAGTGTAGACAAGGCCTGAGCCCAATCCTTTGTTATGAAGAGCCCCGTCCAGAGAGGTGCTCAACTCAGTTGTAGAGCTGGGTGAATAATGGATTTTTCTGGGTGCTGGCAATTCCAAAAGACCGAGGGGAAAACTGTTTTGGGTCAAATCGAAAACAAAGTTTTTCAAAATTTTTGGCAGATCAGAAAGTCAGACAAAATGAGTTTAGTTTAGATTTCTAGCGGTTTTTTACCTTTTAAATTTTCTAACTATAAAATTTAAGTAAATTTCTCAGCAGAAACCATATCACAGAGGAAATGTCAAAACAATACATTTCAATTTTATCTGATTTTTTTTCATCTGAAACAACTGAGCAAAATCAACACAAGTTCACAAAGTGTTTTGGTGTCACCAGCTCTGCATATTTCACCCCAAAAAAGCGTTGGTAGAAAATTTTCCTCCAGCTCTACTCAATTCCTGCTGAGATGAGTAAGGCTGAGCACATGCTGCCCCGCTCAGCTAGGGCACAGCACCCTGGAGAATTCTGAGCCCAGCCAGGGACATTGGCCCTGCCTGCATATATCTGAAATCTGGAGACAAGCTAGAGGAGTCCGCTCCGCTGGTATCAAATTTTCTTTTCTGTGGTACAGTATCTCCTTGAAGTGTGACAACTGCAATTACTTCCAGATGTGAGCCTCTTCGTTTCCAGCAGGCTGGGGTGGATGTGGTAAACTCCGCAATGGAAACCAAAAACCAGGCCAGATGTGCCATGTCAATGTCACATCTGGCTCCAAGGCTCGCAGCAATAACCAGAACAAATGGTTGTTAGTTCTTCTGTCCTAAACTTGTCAGTGTTTTAATGTTTAAAGGGAAAACAGTAAAGCCTGGACCATCGTCACTTCCTGCCAGGGACCCTAGCAGCCAACACTGTGAGCCTGCTGTGTCTGACAGATAACAGTGACCTGCAGGACTCACTAACCAAACTGTGGCATAGTGCAACCGGGGTGAGGTCCTTGGTGGCAATTCCTGGGAACATAGTTAATGATGCAGTACCTCAGCTCACTGGCTGACTGTGTTGCTGCCTCAGTCCCAGCTGCCTAGGGGCCTGGCTCTAGGCAGGAAGAGTGAATGATTAGTTAGACACTCTGTCAAGTGAGCCAAAGCATGGGAAATTCAAAGTTAAGACTGGCGCTGGTGGGATTGGTCAGCCAAAAAGCTCACCCCCCCCCCCCCCCCCGTAGTGCTGGAATATAGTATGCAAACCCCATCCTGTCGTCCTGAACTTCCCCTGAGGCTGCTGAGGCAGCATCGCTGAACTTTGAGGTAAGCAAAGCGGAAGCAATTTGTTCCCGAATCAGTCCCTGCTTTGTTCAGACGGGCCACAGCCCTGTACCTGTGATACCATGATGTTTGTTTCCAAGAAGCCAGAGTGTGATGTCAGGAATAATTGTGATCTGTGACATCACTGAATAAATCAGGAAAGAGGCGGCACCTCTGTTATACATACAATATGATGGGGGCTAATTTAGCTACAACTAATCAGGAAAGAGATCTTGGAGTCATTGTGGATAGTTCTCTGAAGACGTCCATGCAGTGTGCAGTGGCGGTCAAAAAAGCAAACAGGATGTTAGGAATCATTAAAAAGGGGATAGAGAATAAGATGGAGAATATCTTATTGCCCTTATATAAATCCATGGTACACCCACATCTTGAATACTGTGTACAGATGTGGTCTCCTCATCTTAATAAAGATGTACTGGCATTAGAAAAGGTTCAGAGAAGGGCAACTAAAATGATTAGGGGTTTGGAACGGATCCCATATGAGAAGAGATTAAAGAAGCCAGGACTTTTCAGCTTGGAAAAGAGGAGACTAAGGGGGGATATGATAGAGGTCTATAAAATCATGAGTGATGTGGAGAAAGTGAATAAGGAAAAGTTATTTACTTGTTCCCATAATATAAGAACTAGGGGCCACCAAATGAAATTAATAGGCAGCAGGTTTAAAACAAATAAAAGGAATTTCTTCTTCACACAGCGCACAGTCAACCTGTGGAACTCCTTGCCTGAGGAGGTTGTGAAGGCTAGGACTATAACAGAGTTTAAAAAAAGAACTGGATAAATTCATGGAGGTTAAATCCATTAATGGCTATTAGCCAGGATGGGTAAGGAATGGTGTCCCTAACCTCTGTTTGTCAGAGGGTGGAGATGGATGGCAGGAGAGAGATCACTTGATCATTACCTGTTAGGTTCACTCCCTCTGGGGCACCTGGCATTGGCCACTGTTGGTAGACAGGATACTGGGCTGGATGGACCTTTGGTCTGACCCAGTACAGCCATTCTTATGTTACCCCCCAGCAAACAGCAGTAATTGAAAAGGAACAGCAGGGCAGCTCAGTGGATTGTCAGCCAACTAGATGTGTGGCCAATGTCCTTTAGAGAAAAGTGTCACATGATGGTCTGTATGTAGGACTGGGAGCCAGGAATTCCTGGGTTCTAATCCTGCTCTCACACTGTCTGTGCCTTTAGGCATGTTACTTTGCCTCTCTGTGCCTCAGTTTCTCCCTTATACACTGTGGTAGTAATAATTAGAGATGGGCTCCAACCAACATCATGGATCAAAACACCACTGAAATTTGATTCTGGCTTTGGAGCTGGCCCTGTTTCTACAGTGGATCAAAACAAAACCCCACATCAAAATGTCCCTGAACTTCAGGGAAGTTGGTTCCATGCCTTGGGCCATTGCTAACAATAATAATTCTACCCATGTACCTCCTGCACTGGGGACTTGAGAGGACCAGTTAATCTTGGTAAAGCACTTCGAAGACGAGAAGTCCTTCCGATGGGGTTTGCTGTGTTGGAATGGGAGTGGAGACATTTGGAGTAAATTAATAAAAAGCTTACTGACATCCAAGTTAGTGGAGAAGCAGCATTCTTTGAGAAGTGTACAGCTTCATGAGATGGGAATCTCAATGTAAAAGGCATATTTCCTTAATCAAGTTTGCTCTCTGGACTCCAGCCCAAACGAGTCTTTATACCTTTTACCAGTGTATATTTGAAGCTACCCCAGCGCAGCTCATACGCCACAGAATATGACACCAGCCTCTATCATTGACAGAGTGACCAGTATTCTTGGAAAAGACACAGAGTTCCTGGATATTGGACAGTTTCACTGCTCTCTCTGTCCTGCCATGGGTGTGCCTTTCTCAGATAAAGGTCATTATTTACCTAGAGCCTTTTATCCCAAAGCACTTTGCAAGTTGTAATGCAAATGCCATACTCAGAGCTATACATATGTTGATGTGGAGGGACATCTAGCCCATAATCTTTCTGTGCCTCAAATCCCCATGAGTAAAAGGAGACTGGCTTTCTCTATTTCCATTGTAAGCTCTTTGGGGCAGGGACTGTCTCTTACTACAGGAATGTTTAGCACATTGGGGCCTGATCTCATCTGGGCGCCTCTTAGCACTACTAGAACACAGATAGTAAACAAGAACAACAAGATGGGTATGTCCCTCACTAGAGACTCAGTCTCTCTTCATGTCTGTGGAAGTCACCAAAAACCAAGAGGTTTCTTCAGAAGAAACTGAATGTTCAAAAGCAGCCCAAGTATCTAATCATATTAATCTCTAGTTCTTATCTAGCAAGTTTCACCAGCAGATCTCAAAGCTCTTTGCAAAGGAGGTCAGTATCTTTATCCCCATTTAATAAGTGGGGAAACTGAGGCACAGAGCAATGACATGACTTGCCCAGGTCCTCTAGTTCAGGTCTGGTCTAGGAGAGAGTTTCCATGAAAGGCACCAAGATGGGAGGGTGCTGAGGACCCTTTTATCAGATTTTGATCAGAGATGATCATCCCTCCAGCAAACTAAATGACTCCATCACTCTCCTAAGACAGTATCATTTCCCAGTGTAATGATTCTCCTTCCTCACTGTTCTCTTTGGAGAATCCTGTGCATGAAGAAACCAGATCTATAAATGAGAAGAGCTTGTTGGCGCTTTTCTGGCAGAGGAGGTGCTGTAGTCTTCATTGCTAGGGGTCTGGCTGCATCTGTTAGATGCTATACCTCTCTTCCTGCTAAAAGAACCCATCAGATCCTGGCTGTATTTGATTTAAGGTTTTCCCAGAGTTATGATGAGAACATCTCCCTCTTTCCTTTCAGAGCAGCTATTTAAGTCTCATTGGGCCTGTCTAGGGTGACCAGATGTCCTGATTTTATAGGGACAGTCCCGATTTTTGGGTCTTTTTCTTATATAGGCTCCTATTAACCCCCTACTCCCCAGCCCAATTTTTCACATTTGTTGTCTGGTCACCCTAGGCCTGTCAGTGATTGGGAGGGATCTTTAAAATGCAGCAGGAGTTTGGTATTGTTGTGCTGTGAAATCTAAATGCACTCAAAGCGTTCAGAAGATAATGCATTTTCCTAGCAGTGTATTTACGAAAGAGTAAAGCTCTGAGTGCTTGGCCCAGCTCCCAGAGGGAGCATCGGATATTGGCTGCACACACCGTAGATTGTGTTTAATTTCATCTTTATGTTTTCCCTCTAATTAATACCCGTGTGCTGGCTGGCGCGCAGAGACTGCTTTATGTTGTGCCAGCAGACTTTAATAGTAACGTAATTTACACCGCAGCTCGTTGGAGCCGGGAGGCAATGAGATAGAACAAAGCATTTTTCACAAGCTTTCTCGCTACCCCCTTGATGATTTCGCTTTACCCGTTAGCTGAGACCCAGCACACTCAGCGCATTAGGGCATTTCATGGGACACAGGAATGTAAATGCACAAGGATTCCATTGGACATGCCATTTCACAGCCCTCCCCAGCCCCAACAGTGCCGTTTACTCGTGATTCCTAAGGAAAGCCAGTGAGTGAAACATGCACGGATTCTGAACAGCAAAGCAGCCTATGGACACATCAGCACCCAGAAATAGTGAGAGGGAAAGCGAAGGTAAAGAGGAGAGCCCAGTGAGGTGTCCTTCAACCAGCCTGCTTAACCTAGTGTCCTCTTTGGTCCTATTACTTGTGTTATAGTAGACCTTGTGCAGGGCACTGTACAAACACCTAGCAAGACTCATAGACTTTAAGGTCAGAAGGGACCTGTGACGGGTTGGATCACAGAAACCCCCTTGGGAGCTGCCACCCGATGTGCAAAGACTACCCCTGCTTCTGTTTTCCCTGCCAGCTCAGAACTCCAGCACCCTGTCTTGCTGAATTAGACACTCCAGTCCACTTCAACACAGACCCAGGGTCTGAATCACTTGTCCCAATGCTGCAAGTTTACCCAAAAACAGCTCACAGGAGTGTGCTTGTCTCTAGCACTCAGAGGCCCAACTCCCAATGGGGTCTAAACCCAGATAAATCCGTTTTACCCTGCATAAAGCTTATGCAGGGCAAACTCATAAATTGTTCGCCCTCTATAACACTGATAGAGAGATATGCACAGCTGTTTGCTCCCCCAGGTATTAATACATACTCTGAGTAAATTACTAAATAAAAAGTGATTTTATTAAATACAGACAGTAGGATTTAAGTGGTTCAAAGTAGTAACAGACAGAACAAAGTAAGTTACAAGCAAAATAAAATAAAATGCGCAAATCTATGCCTAATCAAACTAAATACAGATAATCTCACCCTCAGAGATGCTTCAGTAAGTTTTTCTCAGACTGGACACCCTCCAGGCCTGGGCACAATTCTTTCCCCTGGTACAGCTCTTGTTCCAGCTTAGGTGTTATCTAAGGGATTCTCCATGATGGCTCCTCCCCCTCTCTGTTCTCTTCCACCCCTTTATATATCTTTTGCATAAGGCGGGAACTCTTTGTCCCTCTGGGTTTTCACCCCCCCTCAGTGGAAAAGCACCAGGTTAAAGATGGATTCCAGTTCAGGTGACATGATCACATGTCACTGCAAGACTTCATTACTCACTTGCCAGCACACACATATACAGGAAGACTCACAGGTAAACACAGTCATCTGCAGACAATGGTCCTTGTTAATGGGAGTTATCAAGATTCCAAACCATCATTAATGGCCCACACTTTACATAATTACAATAGGCCCTCAGAGTTATGTTTTATATTTCTAGTTTTAGATACAAGAGTGGTACATTTCTACAAATAGGATGATCACACTCAGTAGATTATGAGCTTTGTAATGATACCTTACAAGAGACGTTTTGCACAAAGCATACCCCAGTTGCATTATATTCACTTATTGTCAAATTTTTCTAAAACTATCCCAGTTACATTATATTGACTTATTATCAAGTTTTTATAAAACCATATAGACTGCACAACGTCACAGGACCATTATGATCTTCTAGTCTGACCTCCTGCACAACGCAGGCCACAGAATCTTACCCACCCACTCCTGTAACAAACCTTGACCTATGTCTGAGCTATTGAAGTCCTCAACTTGTGGTTTAAAGACTTCAAGGTGCAGAGAATCCTCCAGCAAGTGACCCGTGTCCCATGCTGCAGAGGAAGGTGAAAACCCCCCAGGGCCTCTGCTAATCTGTTGATAGAGAAGGGCTAAGAAAATTTGCAAAAAATGCCTAAAATTGATTTGACTCTTGCTAAAACCATTGATTTCTTTGCTTGTGATATTAGCTTTCATCTGCAAATCTTTCCCAACTGTACTTATTTCTTCCCTGTACAGAACACAGCTGTTCATATCCTCATGTTCAACAAACTCTTGGCTATTAAGGGTAAATAGCGTTAATGGATTTGATGCTTAGTGATAGTTTTCCAAGAGAAAGGCAAAAAACTTCCTCCTGGAGATCAAATAATTACAGCCCCCTCCCCAAAGATGCGGGGAGAGAATATAAGGGAAGATGGGAGGGAAAATACAGGTGATGTAGGTTACCAAAATGTGCACAACAGGTCAGTAGAGGAACAGAACCCATATGTTCTACGCAAAGACCCTGTTCCCTAGACCACACCAGCTCTGTTCCAGGGAAGTGATGATACTGCATCATTGAGGTGTCCCTAAGGTATGGCTACATTGGCAAGTATCAGGGGTAGCCGTGTTAGTCTGTATCTACAAAAACAACAAGGAGTCTGGTGGCACCTTAAAGACTAACAGATTTATTTGGGCATAAGCTTTCGGTTTTTACCCACGAATACATTGGCAAGTTTTACCTGGAGTTAGTGATTGTCAGTTAACACAGAATCTGGACGTTCCCCAAAGGTTTGCTCTAGTACACACACATTTCTGTTTTTTCCTAGAGATCAGTGCAGGTTAACCACCAGTATCTGTAGCTTGGGCGTGTCCAGACTAGCCTTTGCAAAGGTGTTACCCACCTTGAGTTAACTGGCAATCAATTAACTCCAGGTAAAACTGCCCAGTGAAATCAAGATCTTCCCACAAGGCTAATCTAGCAGCCTGAGAGCTCTGCAGAATTAGGAAGACAGGGCCTAGCTCAGGTTATTGTATGTTACACAACTGCCTCCTGTCTGGTTTTTCCTGTAGGGAGATTACAGGACCTGGAGAGATGAGTCTAAGGCCTGGTCTACACTACGGGATTAATTCGGATTTAGCAGCGTTAATCCGAATTAACCCTTCACCCGTCCACACTACAGAGCCAGTTAATTCGAATTAAAGGGCCCTTTAAATCGATTTCTGTACTCCACCTCGACGAACGGAGTAGAGCCTAAATCGATTTTGTTAATTCGAATTAGGGTTAGTGTGGCCGCACACCACCGAATTACTGTGTTTAAATTAATGGGGTAGTGTGGCCGCACACCACCGAATTAATGTGGTTAAAAACCGAATTAAGGTGCTTAGTGTGGCCGCGCACAATCGAATTTATACAACCTGTTTCCCAAATTCGAATTATCTAAATTCGGATTAATCCTGTAGTGTAGACATACCCTAAAGGGCCTAAAGGAAGCACAGCTCTGACCCCTGATTATATTAGGAACCTGCCTTGCTGTGCCCTAGCTGTAGAAAGCGGGCAGGAGAGGTGTGTGGGTGACAGGCACACAGCCAAGCTGGGTCTGTGGAAGTTGGTTACTGAATGAAGAGCCCAAAATAGGGAAGGAAGAACATGGCTTCTTGAGGGATAAAACCGTCTCCCAGGAGTAGATTCAGAGCTGGGTCTGAGGCTGCAGAGAGCATAATGAAAAGCTGGGAAATGAGAGCTATTGTGAACACTGCTGGAAAAGCAAAAGAGAGAGTGTGGATCTCTGCTACGGAGCTGGCCCCTCCGCCCTCCTCCAGCTGTGAGAAACACACCAGTGAGTGACAGGAGCCTCCAGAGCCAAGTGGACATGACCCCAGCACCACCTCAGTCAGCAGACTTTGAGAGCGAGCAGCTATTTCCAGAGAAGTGTCCCCGTCGTGGAGAGATGATACAGGGGAGTGCTGTGATCTGAAACCTGCCAGGGAGTGACTCGCTTGGGTATGTACCCTCACACGTGTACTGGTGCAGGCACACCCATGTGTATCCCCACACATCCATGCCAAGGGGCACATACCAACATATGCAGATCTTTGCAAAAGCAAAACTCAGCCTGTTGTCAGATGAGGTTTGGAATGAGTCGGAGAGTGCAGGCAGAGGGATTTAGTAGGGATGGTGGGAGCTGCAGAGGAGAAGGCTCTGGACAGCAGCTATGCTGTATGGTGGGACAGGGAGAAGATCGGCACTAAGGGAGCGGCAGGATAGACATTGAGTCAATAGGTCTTAGAACTGGTGAGAAATTGGAGTGAGTGGAATCCTCAGCATTATAGCGCGGGGCAGGGGTTGGATAGATGAGTATGAGCAAGACGCTCCTTATCCAAGCAGCCCCCAGGGCACTGAGGGGGAGGCTGGGCTGTCTAGTCCCTGGAACAAAATTTAATCTCCTTGGTGACAGGGTGCTCTGTTCAGAGCATCCAGAGAATTGATTCACGGGCATGTGTTAGTACAATACAGGCTGCTGATGGCCTGTGAGAGGCAGATTAATGTTACTGAGTGAGTCACTAGCAGGCCTCTGCACTGTTCATGATCTGTCACCAACCCCAGCTTCTGGGGATGTTCCTCCCAGGGTTGCTATGAAGTGCCATGAGAAATGAAATCGTGCCAGAAATGTGCCTGGAGCATTTTAGCAGGCAAAGCCATTGTTCATTGTTCCATCCTTCCCAGCCGGTTTGTATCACACACTGGCCGTGCCTTAGTGAGGCCTGAAGAAACTGGGGTATCTACCTGAATGTCTTTCTGCCCCTGGAGAACCAAATTCACTGCATTCTGGGTCAATCTATCCAAGCAAACTGTGCCTGGCTGGGGCATCAGACATCGAGCCAAACACTCTCTGATCCATAATGGTCTAAATCACACTCATCGTAGTAACCGTTACTTTTAAGCATCCATAGCATGCACAACTCATGTCTGTAACTGCTTATAACATCTGCTGATCATTTATTAACCCTTCATACACCATTTATAAATGGAACCCTGCTGTGTGATTAAAAGTCCATAGCCCGCCTCGTTCACGCAGCTGAATCGCTGGGGTGAGTCTATCGCGCTCTGGGCCTGTGCTAACTTAGGGTATGTCTATACTTCGCCGCTGGTTCGGCAGCAAGCAATCGAACTTCTGGGTTTGATTTATCGCGTCTTGTCTGGACGCGATAAATCGAACCCGGAAGTGCTCGCCGTCGACTCCGGTACTCCTGCTCGGCGCGAGGAGTACGCGGAGTCGACGGGGGAGCCTGCCTGCTGCGTCTGGACTGCGGTAAGTTCGAACTAAGGTACGTCGACTTCAGCTACGTTATTCACATAGCTGAAGTTGCGTATCTTAGTTCGAATTGGGGGGTTAGTGTAGACCTGGCCTTAGACTCCTTTTGCAGTCACTTAGGCCTGCTCTACACTTAAAACGTAGGTTGACATAGCTCCGGTCTTTGGGGCGGGGGGTGAAAAATCCACACACTGGCCTGTGCACAGTAGCTATGCTCAGCTAACCCCTGGTGGAGATGCAGATAGGTTGATGGAAGAATGCTTCTGTCTCCCTAACAAAAGATGCATTTTCCAGTCTGGGCTGCTGGGCAGGAGACTGCCTAGCTGCAGATGCTTCCCTTCCAGGGCAGGGCACTCTGTTGTTTGGGTTCTGAGTCCCAATTTATAAGGCTCTCCCCTCCTTGTCCACTCGAGGCAGCACACCCTGAGAGCAGGGGCCTGTGGAGGGGAGGAGATTGGGAAAGGAAGAGCACCGACCTGGAATGGCCAGGCAGGAGAGTCGCTGCACTGAGCAGTGGTCCCTAGAGAGATACTGGGTAGAGGCATCGCGGCAGTAAAAGGGAGCCAGTAAAAACGTAAGAACAGCCACACTGGATCAGACCGAAGGTCCACCTAGCCCAGTGTCCTGTCTTCCGACAGTAGCCAATGCCAGGTGCCCCAGAGGGAATGAACAGAACAGGGAATCATCAAGTGATCCATCCCCTGTTGCCCGTTCCCAGCTTCTGACAAATTTGGACACTGGGCAAGCAAAGGAGCAGCATGTCAAATGCTCAAATATTAGGATGGGGGAGACAGGTGGGAAGCTGTTTGTGTGCCATAAAAAGGCACCTGAGGATGAGTTCTCACCAATCAGCGAAGAAAATGCACGGAAGGCAGGTAGTGTCCAAGTGCTGGGAGGCCAGGAGTCCCTCAGCAAGTCTCTCACCCATCCTTCCTGTAAGAAACGGAGGGTGCTGGTCCAGCTACCAGTGCATAGTGCTCGCCTCACCAGTCAGAAGGCCACTGCTCACAGCTTTCCTTATGCTCATGTATTTGTTGGCACCGTGACATGGTGATTAAACCAGCCCTTGGGGGCACATGTGTGCAGAGAGAGCGTAATTTTTTCCAGTGGCCTCTGCCTAACTATGTTTGGTGAAATCAATTACATTTTTCTCAAAAGCAACTGAGTTTTATCCGGGCAGCGGGACAGTGAGATACCCAGTGCTCCAGTTAAGTCTCCCGTAAGCTCCCCAGCTTTGCCCTGCTGCCTGGGGCTTAGGGGAGCACAGTACAGTTGTGAACATTAAAAATAAATGACATTCCTAAAGGAACATAAAGAAAAATGACACACACGCTCCTGCCCGTCTCAAGGTGGGTGGGTGCAGTGGCTGGGCGGTGGGCCCGCAGGGTACCTCAGAGGCTCTCATTGCTGCATTATTGAGTAGCATTTCTCATGCTGGGGGTTCTTTGGGTATGTCCACACTGTAATGAAACACCCGCAGCTGGCCCATGCCAGCTGGCTCAGGCTGCAGGGCTAAGGGGGGAGAGATAGCTCAGTGGTTTGAGCATTGGCCTGCTAAACCCAGGGGTGTGAGTTCAATCCTGGAGGGGCCATTTAGGGATGTGGGGCAAAAACCTGTCTGGGGATTGGTCCTACTTTGAGCAGGGGGTTGGACTAGATGATCTCCTGAGGTCCCTTCCAACCCTGATATTCTATGATTCTATACAATTGCAATGTAGACATCTAGGTTTGGGCTGCAGCCCTGATTCTGGGACCCCTCCACCCCTGCTGCAGGTGTTTTATTGCAGTGTAGACATGGCCTTTGTGTCCAGTCACAAAGGCTGCATCTGAGATCCTGGCACACCCTCGTACCTTCATGTAATGCTCAGTCTTTGGAAATTATTACAGCAGTAACTAGCGTACCTGGCAAAAAACTGCCCTTAATTGTGCCTCTGCATTAGCATCCTTATGCATGGTAGGAAGGCCCAGCACTGACCCTCCATACAGATTTGGGGACTGCCCCCCCACATGCCTGAGACACGCAGTGTGACCTCCCGGACAGGAATCAGATGCCCTATGGGGATGCAGCAGGAGCAGATGGACCTCTTAGGAAAGCAAGGTCCCTGTTTCCACGCTGACATCCCTAGCGCTGACAGACTGGCTTGTCCCTAACTAGGGCATCTCTGACTGTGGCCTTCCTTCCAGCAGTGAGTGCAGCTGTGGGGCTCAAGGAGATTTTTGGGCAGCTTGTGGTGGGACAGAGCTGCAGAAGGGACTGTGCCTCGGGGGGGGGGGGGGGGGAGGGGAACCTGTAATTGCAAACCAAAGGGAATGGAGCTGGATCCCCGAGGCACAAACCCTCCGGAGCCTGTGTGTATGGGGGGGGGGGGGTAGATGGCCCTCCTCACCTTCTCTGGGGCGACTTGCACCCCAAGAATGCACAGGAGGAGCAGCCTCTGCACTGCTCTGACCACAGGAGCTGCTAATGTGCCTTGTCCCTACTGCCAAAACAAACAGCCTCAGCCAACCCCAGCCATGCCCCGCAGAATGTGATGGCCATGTCCAGCTTCCAGGCACCGGAACCCAGCTGCTGCCTTTGCTTTTTGCCATTACAGCCCCAGCCAGAAACTGGGTGGAAAACGGAGCAAGTGGGAGTGAAAAATGCCTGGCTCCCGGATCGGAGAGGAAATGGAAGAGCTGTGGTGTCTGACGTGAGGGAATGGAAATTCTTTCCAGTGGTTTTAGCCCATCTCCTGGGTTGAGACCTTGTAAACATGTGGACAGTGCTTTCCGCCCGGGGGATGTGTCGGGTTCCTGGAAGTCAGGTCAGCTGGAGTGGTGGTCTCCTTCGCCGACGCTGCAGCCTGCTGAATAAAAACACTGTGCGGCAGCAGCACAGGAGACAACCCCCTTTTTCAGCGCTGTGTTTACTAGCAGGAACCTGTGCAGCCAGCTTCAGGCTGCAGTGAGGTTAACCACTGCATAATGAGCAAGGGGGAGGGGCTGAGTGCAACCCAAGGAAACATGGCCTGGGATGCCAGAGCCGAAAGAGGCTTAGAGTCCGTCTTCACTGCAGCTAACCCAGGTGATTGGCACCCACGTCTGGCTTAGCCTAGCCTGTGTGTGAGCATCCCCGCCGCAAAGCTCCGCCCACATGACTGTGTCCCCCACTGTTTCTGCGCTCACCCCTGTGTGTCCAGGGGCACGTCTGTCCCATGGTTCCTTGTGCTGAGAGGCTGCTGGGTTCTTCCCTAATCAAGGGAGTCCATTGCGGGAGAACCTGGCGGCCCTTTGTGGGGAGATTGTGAGGAGGCGTTGGAGGGCTGTTGGCACTCCTGTGATTTAACCTGCTCCCTCCAGGTCCCCCCCCCCCCGTTGGGTAAAGTAGCCCAGGCTGAAGACACCTCCATACCCAGATCAGAGGTTTCTCTGTGTAGATGGTAGGGGAGATTGGGCTTAAACCCAGGTCAGAGCCCAGGTAAAGCGTGCAGACAGTGTGCTGGAGTCCAGTGCATTGTGATCTGGTTTGTCTGAGATTCCCTCTAGAGGTATCAGGGTTTAATTCAAACGCGCCCCATGTCTCTCTCTCACCTCCACAAGTCCCCGTGCTCGGGCTATGGCTTCTGTGCTAAAAGAGGTGGGGCTCTATACAGCGGGGCCCACGACTGACCTCCCCTCACTATGCTGTGGTGAAACTAGCTGTGTCGCCGTCTCTCCTAGGATTTCACCGAGGGATAGCTACAGTTACCTCACTCTAAAACCACCTCTTCTGGCAGTGACGGCAGAACCTCGCTCAGGCTGGGTCATCCCCATGCTCTGAATCCCTCTTGCCCCGACTTCTGTACCTCCCTCCTCTCCGCCTCTGCAGGCCCCAGCTCTCCAGACATCAGCACAGGCCTGGTTTTCAGCCAGGTCCCACTGACTGCAGCTGGGTTTGTGGGTTCTCGGTATCTCTGAAAGTCAGCCCATGTTCAGAATGCTGCTTCCCGCCCTCTCACGTGCAAAGCACAGCAACGGTCTGCTCCAGGGGTGCTGGAACTAGGGGTGCTGGGGGTGCAGTAGCACCCCCTGGCTGGAAGTGGTAATAACCAAATACATATCTTCCACTTTCAGCACCCCCACTATAAAACTTGTTCCAAAGCCCTGTTCTGCTCCCTCCTTCCCCCTCCCTCCACTTGGTCCCAGTTCAGTTAGTGATGCAGGTCAAAATTTCTCTCCTTGTTTTTAAAATTCTCCATGCGGCTTTGCCCCAGCCCACCAGGTACTCAGGCCCCTGTGTTAGGGTTACCATATTAAAACATTTAAAAAAGAGGACACTCCACCGGGCCCCGGGCCCGCCCCACCCCCGCCCCTTCCCCACCCCCGCCCCAACTCCGCCCCCATTCCAACCCCTTCCCCAAAGTCTCCGCCCCCTCCCCTGAGCGCCCCGCATTCCCCCTCCTCCTCCCTCCCA
>NW_020664404.1:13350083-13391390 GCF_002925995.2 Terrapene triunguis
CCAGAGCAGTTAGTGTGAATGAGAATCAGACCCTAAGTGTTTTGCAAAATTAAACTCCAGTTTCAAGCTCAGACAAGAAACACCATCCATAACTCCCCGTATAATAATCCAGAGGAAGTTGCTGAGTCAAAAAACTTTAGTCGTCGTCTTCTGATAGTTCTTTTGCACTTGCATGTGCTGCTGTAGGAAGCAGTGGGTCATCAGATGGGAAGTCAAGAGCTTGTGAGTTCTGTTCCCTGCTCTGTCATCATCTTTCTGTGCCTCCATTTCCCCATCCCTACAAGGGGGCTAATAATGCTCACCTGTCTGTGCAAAGCCCTGTGAGATCCATGGATGAAAAGCTGGGGGGTGGGAGGTGTAGGTCAGTGTTAAGTATTGTTATTTACAGAGATTCTATGGCCTGAACTTCTCAGAACAATTTCTAGAAGAAAATAAACTGCTGGGTCTCCAGACCTTTAATAATCCGGTGGGTAAAAGCGTGAACTTTGTGCTGAGTGGCCCACTTGAGCAGCCCCGCCCTCAGCAGAGCTCTGCATGGCGGGGCTATAGCCTGCAACTGTCCTCCACTTAGCGCTTTCACAGAGCTAGGAAAACATGAAAACTATCCCCTTGCTTTCCTCTTGTGGCCTCTCGAGGGGCCATTACAAACAGTTCTTTATGCCCAACATAATTGAGACAGTAATCCAGAAAGCTTAGTGAGCCAGCCACGATGCAGAGCCAGAGGCCTCATCTGTCCAGCACTCAGCAGTAGCTTACCACATGTCCACAGTGAAGAGAGAGTTACAGAACAATGTGTGAAGTGCAGAACTGCTTCTGCAGGATGGGACCGAGGGACAGGGACATGGGCTACAGAGGGCCTGGAAGGAGAATAGACTCTGGTCTTCCAGCTTTCATCCTTCATATCCATCTACCATTCTCTCTCTCTCCCCTATATATAAACACACAAGTTCAGTCCAGCCCCTTCTTTGGTCTGTCAGATCACGAGTTGCTCTTACCTGTTTGCCTAATGCAAAGCTGTCTTGAATTCAGTGTCCTCTTCATTCTGTCCAGCTGCCTGATAGGAAGGGATGAATTCTGCCTGCCCTCATTTACCACTGTCTAACCTTCAATGGGACAGAATAATCCCTCATAGGTCTCTGCTTCCTAGGCCTGGAAAATGTTTGCTTGCTGAGCAGTGAAGAACATGGTGTCTGTGAGTAAATTCTCATGTGAGTGTCCAGACTCTGGCATGGTACAGCAGCTAATGCCAGGGGCGGTAAGACGCGTGCAGGAATTATAAAGGAGATGCACATGGTCACATCCAGACAAACCCAGGCATGACCCTGGATATCCTATCAGTTTGTACACACTCTTTGCTACCGAGCCCCTGCAGCACTAGCTTAGGGGGGCTCCAGTCTGGACTATTCACTACAGCTCCACAGTGTCCCAGGGTCCTTGCTAGAGGGGATTGTTAGTCTTTCTGGTTTCAGGAAGCTAATGTCACATCCACAGTTTCGCTCTGGCACAAATACTCTTATTAGGTGTTTGTCCCCTCGCTGGTGAAGTTCACGGGTGTGCGCACCACCTCTAAGTTACCTCCTGGCAAGCCAGGCTTGCTGCATTCCAAAACTCCGACCCTGCTCCTATTGAAGGCAGAGAGTTTTGCCGTTGATTTTAATGGGAGCCCGATCAAGCCTCATAGGGTTCGTCCAGACCCTACTGGAGTCCTTCCTTTGACTTCAAAGGGCTTTGGAGCAGAACCAACTGCCTGGGTGTATAAAGGGGGAAAAAAACTGAAGCCAAAATATGCCACTCCTCATTTTCCATGGGGCTGACAGTTTGCATTACATGTCTAAAATTATCCCTTATGTTCAAACCTTAACTACACAATCCAGCTCTCCAGTACAATAATTCCAAAACCTTTCTTGATGCCTGCATGTAATAAAGTACATCTACAGAATACATGAATTCCAGATTTGACGTGGGACTCCAGGGACACACATTCCTCTCCTGGAACTTGTATATCCGGTCCTAGGATGATATTGGGGGTGGGGTGGGGGAATAAGCCCAGAGCATAACAAGTATTTCTTGTATTTCTCCTGTCTTTGTCACGCTGGGCATGAAGCATACACTCAGGCTGATAAACAGCATCTGGTTAAAGTCAGGTAAGTAACACTCAAGGGAATAACTTTGCAGTCAGCTGCCAACCTCTCTCTCGCTCTCTCTCCTTAATGTGTTTTTGCAGATGGATGCAAACTGCGGCCAATAGAAGTTACAATTTTAAGTAATGCTGGGGGAGGGGTAGAGGTTGTGTTAAGTCATCATCTTATCATCTGAGCTCTGCTGCCATGGCTTTTGCTTAATGAAAGGCACGTGCACATTGAATCATTTCATCCCTAAGTGAAGATATTTTAAGGGAACTTCATCAGCCAAATAACTCCACAGAGCAAGGGCCTTGCAGGGACTTAGTGTCTGCAAACAGGAAACTGAAGTCCGCTCAACATTCCGAACCCCAGCTAACCTGGGACCATCTCCCTCTTCATAATGCTCATTCCAAAGCTTACGGCCCTGAGCCCACGACTGCAGCAGCAGAGAAACGTCAGTACAAGAGATGTTTCAGGGTAGCAGTATCCGCAAAAAGAACAGGAATACTTGTGGTACCTTAGAGACTAGAGTCCCTTGGAACAGGCTGGAATCTTGCTGCAGGTTGAGCAACTGCTGGTTTTTCTGCTCAGTGCACATCTCTGTAGAACAATCCGCTCCATACGTTTCTCTCTTCAGCAGGGGTTGGCTCCTGTTCCTCTCCCTCTGGTGACCCTGCTAGAGAAATTACCCACAAGTCTCTTGCCTGACACATTTCCACTTTCCTGCTTCCCTTTGCAGGTTGCCAATAGCACTTTGCTTCCCACCCCCAGACCCCACTAACCCAGTCTCTATTCCTATATCAAGGGAAAGCGTGAGCAAAGGGAACTCCAGGTCAATATTAGAGAACTCCAGCTGCTCCCACGTGGGTCCATTCATCGTCTAATCACATAAAGGGAGAGGGAAGCTAGGCTTGTGGCTCAGGCACTGGGCTGGGACTCAGGAGATCGGGGCTCAGTTCCCAACTCTGCTGTAGCTGTCACCTTGGGTGAGCCACTGATTGGGTGCCTGATAGGGTGCTGAGCACCTGGAAATCTGGCCCCACATCACTCTATGCCCCAGCTCCCCACCTATAAAACCAGGATAATCCTTCCTTTCTCCCACCCTGTTTCAGTCTCCTCTATGTTGATTGTAAGGTCTTCAAGCCGAGGGCCATCTTGCGTATCTGTAGAGCGCCTAGCATGATGGGATCCTGATCTGAGTTAGGGTCTCTGTGCTCCTGTAATACAAATGAGTATTAATAATAAGGACAGCAGCATATGTTAGAGCTGTTTTGGTGACTCTCCTTTGTAGCTGGTGCTAGTGAAAAGTGTCTTATTGCTTCTCCTGGGCTGCAGTCTCCTGCTCTAATGACTTATTAACAGAATAGGATGCAATACAAGGAGCAGAAATGCCCACTTACCCCCCTCCATGAATCTTTGCCAATGTCCCTTAGCCTTATCTTGTAGGGATCCCAGTGGGCCAGACCGGGGAGCTCTGCCTCCATTGGCCCATTCAGTCGTTGGCCTCTCTGTTGAGATTGCCAGTTCAAGGAACAATTAGTGCCGAAGGTGATAGTGCACCCATTTCACAGAAGAAGCACTGGGAATGGAACTCATTTTACACAGGCCAAGAAGCCGTCAGCAGGTGGCAACGTCTTTCCTCACTGGCACCTGGGATACTTTTGAGACCAGGACCTTTTGTTGGAAGGTGAATAGAACCACTCAAAGGAAGCCACTTACAGATCACAACAACCACAAGCTTTATGGGCCCTTCCAAACCCAGAATCTGCTACATCGTCTAGAGCACCGGCTCTGGGAACATTTTCTATCAGCTACAAGTAGAGTGCTCTTGTACAAGACGGCTCTGCAGAGCCCAGCAAGCCGGTCTGTCTCCTTCCCCTTAAAAGTCAAGTCCTTAGCTGAGATCTGCTGGTTGCCACTGCTCTCTGTGTTCCCAGCTGTAAATGGAGGGGTGAATACTTGGAATTGCTTTGCATTTGCCATGGCTTTGGAACCAGGAAATGGTAACTCTCGCTCTGAATGGGAAGAAATGACTGTTGAGCTTTTTGAGTAGTTTGGTCAGCTGTGAAACCCTGAATTTCACAGTCTAATCAATCCCCCCTTTGGCAAAGCACCAGCCCACATATTTTTCAGTCTCCCCTGTTGTGAATGGCAGGCATTGGAGGAGACGGCTCTGCTTTGGGTTTATCAGGCAGCCTGTTGCTGCATCTTTAGGGTAGGACAAAACGGATCTGGAGTTAACTTCTAGGGTCCATAGGCCTGTTTGCATCTTCTACATTTATCTCCAAAGCTCCCAAGTCCATGTTTCCTTGGAGTCATCAAGGCTAGTTCTCTGAAAACTTCAGCGCTGTGTGCACCAGCAGTCAAAAAGGCTGACAATGTTAGGAACTACTAAGAGAGACAGAAAAATCATAATGTCACTATATAACTCCATGGTATGCCTGCACCTTGAATACTGTGTGCAGTTCTGGTCGCTCCATCCCATAAAGCACATAGTGGAACTAGAAAAGGTTCAGAGAAGGACAACAAAGATGATCAAGGGAATGGAACAGCTTCTATACAAGGAGAGACTAAAGAGATTAGGGCTGCTCTTCTTAGAAAAGAGACAACTAGGTGGGGATATGATAGAGGTCTATAAAATCATGACTGGCGTGGAGAAAGTGAATAGAGAAGTGTTGTTTATCCTTTCCCACAATACAAAAAGCAGAGGTGAGCCAATGAAATTAATAGGCTGCTTGTGGAATTACAAACAAAAGGAAGTACTTTTCCACACAATGCACAACTTACCTGTGGAACTCATTGCCAGGGGATATTGTGATGGCCAAAAGTATAACTGGGTTCAAAACAGAATTAGATACGTTCATGGAGAATAGGTCCATCAATGGCTATTAGCCAAGATGGCCAGGGATATAACACCTCACTCAGGATGACCCTAAACTCTGACTGCCAAAAGGGGAAGACAACTGCCCTGTTCTGTACACTTGCCCTGAAGCTCTGGTACTGGCCTCTGCTGGAGACAGGATGCTGGGCAAGATGGACCATTGGGCTGACCCAGCATGGCCATTCTTATGTTCATCATATTTGCCATTTCCACTTAGGAGGAAGAGTCATTCTTCCACTATGCGTGTCCATTACGGCAACATTCTTTGGTGTCCTGATTCTAAAATGGGCAGAATCTCTATGTGTTTAGGTGCATTGTCGGTACCTTGCTCTGGAGTTTCTCAGCAACCAGACTGCAGTTGTCCTGATTGCTCTTGTCATTGAATTTACCCGTTAGTGAAGGTTCCCTTTGCAAATCGTAGGCATAACTGTTGTTTTGTGATCTCGCTGCCAGTCTCAGAGGAGCTGTAGGAATCTTTTTCTCCCCACCCTCCACCCTTTTTTTTTTTTTTTTCCCCTGGAGGAGGAAATTCTAACCTAAACATGGAGAGACCATCCTTTTTCCTAGCCAGCCATTAATATTATTATTATTCTATATGAAAATCAGCAGCTCCCTGCCATATGCTACACTTTTACACTTACCTTCCATGTGTATTTTGAGGCCCTGATTTAGCAAAGTATTTAAGCACGTGCTTAACATTTAAGTGCTTTGCTGAATAGAAGCCTTAATGAACACATTCTTGGATTTGTTCCTCACAACTGAGACGCTGCTTCTTCCATCCTTGCCAAGGTAGCATTTCTTTTAATTAATTTGCACAGCGAGCCTGGGAGTTCAGTGGTGGTTTGATGGCTTTGGAATAGGAGGGAAACTGATTTAATTAGATGAAGTTAGCCAAAGTTACTTAAGTGATCTGTAATAGGATCCAGGTTCTCCCACACCAAAGAGACTTCAACCCAGGAGAGAAACTTGCTGAGAGCACGATCTGTTGGTTTGCAGAACAGTCTCCCCAAGGAAGCAGTGGTGCAAGCCACATCACTTTGGATTTTAAAACTAGACTGGACAAAACACTCATGTTTGTACAATAGGGAACAACCCTGTCCCAGCTGGGGGATAAACTAGATGATGTAATAGGATTTTTTTACACCTGAAGATTAAAGGGGCTAGATCATTGGTGGGCTGCTGCTCACCTTTATTCCTTTCCCCCCAGTCCTGAGGTAGTTTGGCCCCTGGTGCAAGTTAGAGCAGTCTCAGGGCTTCTCTAATTTGCAGCCAGCTACATGGTTCCCTCTTCTCAGCCCCTCCCCCCCCCATGCCTCCTATGCTAGGTTTTGCGGGTGGCGGAGGAGTGGGTAAAGATGGTTTTGACATCTCTGTTCCCCTGATGGGCTTCCCTATAAAAATGGAAGCTCCAGTTGGCTACTGAAGCCAACTCTGGGCAGCTCCTCCACTGGTGTAGATCAGCATGACTCTAGAACTGGCTGAAATTTTTATATCAAAAATACTTTTCCAGTGACAAATAGCTTTTTGACCAAACCAAAATATTCCAGTTTTGGCTGAAATTGGGGGGTGGGGGGATGGGGTGTCATCAAAAAACCCCAAACCAAAAGCTCTTTGGGGTTTGTTTTGTTTTTAATCACTTTTCAATTTTGTCTTTTTGCAAAAAAAAGAGAGAGAGAGAATTTTCAGGCAATTTTGAAGGAAAAATAGATTTTGCACACTTTTCTGTGAGCTAGTTGAAAAATGCCAATTGTTTTTCCAAGTGACTCCACTGACGTTGGTGGAGCTGCCGTGTCCATTCAGACCAGCTGAGGATCTGGCGCCCTAAACCATCTGGGCACTGCTCGCGAGTGCCAAGTCAGGCTAGCCGAGCCGAGGGGCTAGCGCTGCGATTCTGTGTTTCGGAGGGGACAGGTTCCACATCCCCAGAGCCTGAGGCACTAACCATGCCTGTCGGCTACGTCCAGCTAATTCAGGACAGGTTTGTGAGGCAGGTTGCAGGGTGAGGCAGATGTGCTACTTTTATCTGTGGAAAGTTTCTGTAGCTTCTGAGACAGCGTAAAACACTCCAATAACAGATGGCTCTCCTTGGACTTCATATAATCTCCTCTCGTGTTGTTCATAGGGCCCTGCTCTTCACAGAAGATGTGGGGGAGGTTTATTGTTCATATGGCAGGAGTGGGAAGGAACTTCATCTCAGCAGCTGATGGCAATGCAGCTGTACGGAGATTTTTAAAAGGGTTGCATCATTTCCTGCCGTAGCGTGACAAATAAGCATCTGAATCGCTCCCCCAAAGTTTTATGCTGGAGGTTTGCTGGGCTTTGATGGGTCCTTCTCTAACCGAAACAGCACAAGAATTTAAATGGCGTTTTGCAAAACTTTGTCTCTGATCTGTAAGGGCCAAACGGGCCCCGCAGCAGCTGTGTTCAGAGGCAGGGGCATGGGAGTAGATGTGAGGAGGCTCGGAGGATGAGTGCCAACGCATCTCAGAGCTCCTAGGTGCTGTGGCAGGATAAATGGGGGGGGGGGGGGGGGGGGGAGGTAAGTGTCTGAGCCACTCACAGGTATTAAGTCATCAGCTCAAAGAGAATCCCAGCTGTAAGCAGCTGGGCCACCATCTCCCTCCGCTCTGGCTTCCAGTCCTTGAGGACGGTGAGTGCACAAAAGCTCCATTTTCCCTGGTACATAGTTCCCCATTAATACGCTCTGTGCTGCTGCTGCTCCATCTGTTTGGCAGTTATTAAAAAATAACAAGCGTTTTCCCCCCCCCCTTCTCTGCTCAGTCAGGTGGTGGTAAAGCCAGCATGGACGGGCCACCCCGACACACACACACGCACGCTCTGAATTTTGAAAATGCTAGTTGGTCCGGCCTTTTTAGCTTTCATACAGTTTTAAAGGGGGGCAAAACCAGTCCCCGTACCCCCACCCCAACCCTCCTGCAGGAAACCCCATAAGAATGGGAGAAACCTGGGACAGGCAAAGACGGTCACTTTCTGTCCCACTCCTCGGCCTATGCCGGGGTGAGAGTGGTGGCGACTGAATAGCTACAGACTTCCCACGCAAGCTGCCCCTGCCAGAGCCTTGCCTCTTCCCTGGAAGGGCACAAAGGGAGTTTATTCACATTTGGCCTCTCTGCTGAGGCTGCCCGAATAGGGCCCAGTTATGATGGCAATTTTTGACAGATTGGTACCTGCCTCCTAGACCCCAGACTGAGCCCCCCACACCCTGTTTCACAAGGTCACTGAGCCGCTGTCAGACCTCAATGCCCTTGATGCAGAAAGGTCCAGTTACACCAGTGCAACCCCACTGAAAGCTTGCATTGAAATCAAGGGGGTTGGGATGCTGCGGCTGGCAGGGGCATTGGTGTAAGGTTTGTGTTTTGTGCCAGGATGAAGACTGGGAATGCTTGCTGTCTATGGCTGACTGTTTATCCACCCTGTTTACCTGCCAGCAGAACAATAGTGGCATTACTTGGTGTGCCCTTTATAACGTTCGAACGCCTTTCTCGGGTCCCTCCAGTGGAACACACTCCGCTGTCTGTTTGGAAAGCGCTCCCTGGAGCCATTCCTCTCATTCTGGAAACGTATTGCTATGTCTCTGCAGTTATCACGCTCTTCTAGAATTCATGGGGGAAGTCGTTCCATGCCAGGATTCCTGTAACAGGCTTCTTTTCACATTGAAGGCTGGAGCTGGAGCAAAGGTAAAGCAATGTAAAAAGCAAGTTAATTATCAGGGAATAAAGGCCCCATTATTTGCTCTGCCCTGAAGCAAGAAAAGGAAATTCTTCAGTTTCCTTTCCTAAATTCAAATTAGCCTCTCAAGAGATTGCTGTTGAAGGCAGTCCTGGCACAGGGACAAGGCCAACCGCATCCTGAGATTTACGTGGAAATTTAGAGGAAAAACAGCTACCTCTAAAGCATGGCAAAACGTAACTCCCCAGGGGCAGCGTGCACAGGGCCTGGCTCATCTTCCTTACACCAGAGAAACTCTATTGACACAATTGACCTTACTCCTGACTTACACCTGTATAAGTGAGAGGAGAACCGGGCCCAAAGAACCCATGATCTAATCTTAGTTATTTCTATGACAGCCGTTACCACGATGCCATACCGAAGGATAGAACATTACACCACAATACTATAAAGCCAATGCTGAGAAAAACACCTTAGAACTTTGACCTGAAGCCACACGCTGTTTAATATCCCAGGTCTAGAACACCCCTCTGGAGAAAAATTCAGACTGTGGCATCCCAAAGTGGGCAATGCTTTTCTCTAGAGCATTTATACAAACGAGCAAGCCAGGTCAGGCACAGACCAAGCCTGGCACACACACACATACTATTTATGCATTGCAGTTTGGGCCATGAAGGTGAAAGGTTCAACCTTAAATAACAGATGGTGCCAGCGAGCTATTGGAACGGGCCTGGGGGACAGACGCACACCTGTGGTGAAATTAACCATCCAGTGGATAAAACTGGGGGCTTGGAAAAAAACGCAGCTGAAACAGCACTTATTTGGCAGCACAACGCTTGGGTCTTAAAAGAGGCATTTGAAATTTACGTTGCATGCCAGAAAAAGTTGTAATTTGAATATACAGCATGGCACATTAAGCAGAAACTGAGCCTAGACTTCTATTAAAACCCAGGCAGGGTCTGAGTAAAAGAAATATTTTCACTGCAACACAAGTGCAGGATCTGGCCAGCCACGCATTTTGGAAAACAGTATTTTAAATGGTGATTTGTGGAAGAGAAAAATTCAGGGTGGCCAAAACAGGCTTTAGTTCTTTGTTTCATCCATGCTATCCCGTCCACATAGCCTAGTGGCCTCTTGAACAGCTACTCCATCTCCACTGAAGCCTCTCTCCAAGTCATCTCATAAACCGCTGCACTCAGCACAACAGGAAAGGCCTGTGGTTATAGCTGTTCCAGAAAGCCAGGCACTTACAGTTGGCGTCAGGATAGAGTTCATTCTTTCCCCCCCCCCCAAGTGAATTTAGAGGGTGGTTGGTATTTCTTTATTTTATTTAGTGTTTGAGTTTGCCCTGCTGAGTGTCCCAATGACTAGGTGAAGGCCTAGTCACAGGAGAGACTGGTGGCTTCTAGGCAACTAATAAACTGCTCAAAATCACATTCCTATTTCATTCAGGTGCCCCGCAGGATCCGTGGAGACAAAGTCCCCTCTGTTGGATTATTCACACAGAACCAATGGCTCCTGAGGGACTGACCCAAGGGTCCTTTCCCACACTGCTGTGGTTTTAAAATGACCAGCACACCCCTTTTGGCCTTTTACTCAGCAGCTCTCACAGGCAGAAAGGCATTTTGCCCAGGTAATGATTCTCCTCCTGGCCGTGCCTGAGCTGGGTCACAGTTATAAGACTAAGACTGAGCTCTTCTACAGCACTTGTCATCTGTAGATCTCCAGGCACTTTACAGAGCAGGTCAGTAGCATTATCTTCCTTTTACATATGGGGAAACTGAGGCACAGCGCAGTGCTGTGACTGGCCCCAGGTCACCCAGCAGGCCCGTGGCAGGATTCCTGAGTCACAGGCCAGTGCTTGCTGGCTACTGTTACAATATCTGTAAAGACAGTAAATATTAATAACAAACATGTATATGGTGCCATAAATTTAATCTGTGCTTTACACACAGAAAGAGGGAGACATTCTCTGTTCTGAGGAGCTCGTTCATCTACGGGCAAGTGAAATGTCCAAGGGCAGAGAGGGGGTTCTCGTCAGAGTTACTGGCCCTGCCCTGTGCTCAGACTGCTCTACCATGCCTACTCTATTGCACGCCAGCTGACTAGAACAGCTCACTGTTAGACTGTGGGTGACCGAGCAGAGCTAGACGGGGGCCAGAGGGGTCCGGTGCCTTCAGCTAAGTGAAAAGGGGAGGTGATCTTTGGAATGGGGCAGGTTGGCACAGGTGAGAAGAACTAGCCCAAGCAGAGGGCTCAGTCAGCAGGTGGTGCTGCCCCACTCCATCCCCAATGCCCAGCCCTACTTCTGCCCACTGGCCTTGCTCTGCCATTGCCCCCCTTGCTGGGTTTGGTCGAAGCACTAAACTGGATTTGCCCGTTCGGGTGTTGTTTTGAAGAGAGGGTCCTGGACTTGGCTCTCGTCTCCACAGTTTAATCCAATTTCTCATGGTCCCCAGATGGATTTGTTAGTGTGACAAGTCCGTTCCAGGAAGAGTTTCAAACCCCTTTTCTCCTCCCCTGCTGAACAGACGGAGGAGAAACCCCTCCCAGACTCTTGTTTCCCTTCCTTCCTCTGGGCACCGACAGTGCCATCAGCACAGAGTTTTCCTATTCCTGTCTGTGGCGAGAATCTCTTTGGCGTGTCAGCTCCACTAGTGTTCCTCCTGGCTCCAGCCCCCCGGCCGGAGTTCTCTGGCCTCATTCCATGAAACATGGTATCCCCTTCCAAATCCTAGGGCGGCGAAACTTCTTACTGGCAACACACCATGATACCCTGGGCAACTCCCACAAGTGAACACAACACTTAAACCTTTCTAGTTAAAATCACACAACCCTTGGGCCATGGCCGTCAGTGGAGTCACACCAGGGATGCATTTTACCCATTGTTTTAAAATGAGCTCTTAAAGCTGCTCATTTTGGCTCTTCAAGTTGATCTCCTTTGGGTAGCACCGGCTCTCCGTCTCCTCTTCTTTAAAGTCCGCTTTGGCAGATGACTCCTTCCTCCTTCCCATGCTAAGGGACAGGCACATTCTCCTGCAAAATAGGCAGCTTTCCAGTTTTGTAGACAACCAGATTTGTGTTGCTGTGGGTGAGGATGCAGCTAGGAGCTGGGGTGGTGCAGTGTGAGAGCAGACTAAGATCTGTAGGGAATAATGGGTGCATGTACCAAAATCACATTGTTCCTCCACAGGTTTTGTGCTCACAATGCATGAAGGAAGTAGGTATATGAAGCCAGATTGTTGCAGTGGGGTAAGGTTAGGTGCAGAAGGACCTTGAACTAGTAGAGACAGGTGAGGAAGCAGCCATGGTTGTGCCCATAGACTTTGAAAGGAGTTTGTTCTCCGAGTGCAATCCCAGGGCCAGGGGAGGTGAGAGGAAGGGCTCTAATGTTTCACTCCAGCTGCCATCTGGAGGAACTCTGTGTAGCCAGCTAGTCCCCTCCATCCTGCCATTCACCTTCAGGACAGGTTGCTTCTGAAGTTCTTACCATTAACCACAATGCTCAGTACAGCCCCAGGTCACCCCCTAAGAACGCTGCCCTGGACTCCCTGGGTTATTTTTCTTTGCTGATGTTTGCAGTGATTCCTATTTGTCCTGCAAAGCTGCCTGTTAGCTCCCAATAGCACGGCCCACTCCCCTCCCCGTCGCGGGGGCTTTTCTCCACTGGCCTGCCCACTCTAATTCTGTATCCCATGTATTTCTCTGGAGACGTTGGTTTCTAAGAGCCAAACCTCATCCCAGTGTTTTCCAGCCAGAAGAAAAGAAAGCGAGCACCAGGCGTGAGCTGGAATGCTTTCTCTAAGCGCTTGTTTCCTTCTAGGGAGTGAGCGAGTCAGGGTGGTGTCTGTAGTCCCAGCTCCCCAGTCTGGGACGGAGAGATTGAAATGAAAGAGAGCGCTCCCCCAAACTAGTTGGCCTTTCACCAAACAGCAGTGGCCACGCTCACAGCGGGGTGCCAGTGCACACCCACCTCTCAACAGACTTACGCTAGGAACAAAAAGGCATCTAATTACACGCAACCTTCACACACCCAGCAGTACATTTTCTATCGCTGGGCAGTCCACTTGGCTACTGCCCAGACACTGTTAGCCCAAAGACCCTGGAGTTGCTGCATGAATTCCCCAGGGCCACTCACTGCTTGGATTCAGCACCGTATTTTTTATGTGCGGTGTAACCCAGAGCCTAAAAAATCTTAAGTCATGGTATGTAACAGAGACCTCTGTCTCTCTGACTTGGTGCATACAGTCCTGCCACTCTGGATCCATCTGGACTCCAGAGTTTAATTCCATATATTGTCAAATTTCTCACTTGCTCACCAGTAATACTTGGAAAAGCCACTCCACCCAGACTGGGCGGTGTAAGAGATGATGGTGCGGGGCTGTGTTGAACGCCAGAAGGGCATTTTTGGTGCTATCAGACATGGAGTACTGGCTGATGCCTCCATGCATGCCCAACTCGTATAGCCAAATGAAAAGGCTGATGTTTAAAGAAGCTCCTTGTGACGCATGAGACACCTGCTCACAGCTATAAAAATGGATTCGCTACATTGCATCTGGAGCCCATCCAGTGAGGCGCACATGCTACAGGATTCCATTTGGCATGCAGAACCCAAGTCATGAGAACACAGTGAAGCAAATCCATGGGACAAGAGAAAGTTAAAAGGAGGATCTGGAAGTTGTGATCATTTGAGAAGAGAGATTCGAGCAGCTACAGATGTAGCTCAGTCACTGAGCTTTGGATTCTAGCTTTCCAGTCACTCCTTGAAGTGTCTCTTCCATGGCTCCACGCACATGAATCTGGTCCCAAAAATGCTCCCAGCTGGCACGCTTTAGGCATGGATACAAACGATAAAAACTCATTGTACTCCCACTGTTGGAAGGACTCCAGGGTCCTATGCACAATGAATAGTAACATATTCAGTCCAAAAAACTCTCCCTTCATGCAACATTCAAGATGCACAGTACAGAATTGATGGCACCATAGCAATGTTCCTGCAGCCCTGCTACCTATCCTGTGTGCAGTATGGTGTATATTTAGCAACACAGTCACTGATTTAGTAAGTGCACCTCTAACAAATAAACAGTATGAAAAGTCTCCGGAGTTTGCAGGGAGATGCACTTGTCATAATGGGCCTTTTCCAGAAATCCCAAGAAAGAAGAATTCGGTCTTTCCTCTCCCTACTACATTGCCCTAATTCTCCTGGAAAATCTTAGTCTGCTGCTAGATCCTGGGGCTAATGCAGCTCTGCCTGAGTCATGAGCCACACATCGAGTTGTATTAGGCTCTGAATTGCATTGTTAGGTTGCTGCACTTGCACCTCCCTCACATATGTCCCAAATGATCCAAAAAGGAAAATGGAGTGAAGCCGAGAGTGTATTTGGGTGATGGTGATACATTGGTTTTTATTGCAAGTTTCGTGCTCGCTGCTCTATACACTCTGCACTCCCCCAGCCTAAAACAACACGCTCGCTGTAAGGTCCTTGCAGCACGCACAAAGGCAAACAACCTGGACCAGCCCTTGGAAAACGACTGGGAAAGTCAGGATTGTGGCAGGATGCTCTGAGTTTGGAGCGATTCCTGCCGAACGCGTGGGCGGCTCTGGTAATTACATTACTCTGGGATCTGTTATTCCAAAGGCAGCTCACTGAAATGTGGCAGTTATTAGAATTGTCTGTTGGGCGGTTCAGGGAGGAAGAGAAGTGAAAACAACCCAAAAGAAAGAGAGAGTAGCTCAGACTGGCCAGAGTGCAGCTCGCAGGGAGGGGGGAATTCTGAACTGCTCAGTTCTCGCCTGCAAGGAGTCTGGGCTTCACAAGTGTTCGGGTGATGCACAGACTGTTGCTCCTTGGAGACAGTGAATGACCTGAGGTTGCAGGAAAGCCTGTTTGTAAAGCCAGCTCCACTGAAGCCTGCAAAGCTGTGTAGTTCAGGCCTCTCCCTGCCTGTCATCCCCAGCAGCTGGGTTTTTTTCTCTGGGACTCTTGGCTCTGAGCTGAACTCAAATAAGGTCTCTTGAATGGGCAGATAAGACAATGAGTGGACAGGAAATGAATGTGGCACAAGTCTGAGCTTACTAACCGAGACGTTACATGGGGGATACAACAAGGGTCAATTAATCTACCGCGGCATTGGCTCCCAGGGCAAATTAAGTGCCAATTTTCTGCACTGCTGAAGAGGTAAAGAATTAAAATGATAAATAACAGGAAGTTTCAGATGAAAAGAAAGAGCAAGATTGGGGATGACGTTCTAGGCGCTGGAGGCCAGCCAGTAATTAAGCAAACACGTGCGCACACCACTGCCCTCTGCTGAAGGGACCATATGGGGAAACTTGCTGGAACATATGCCCCCTCCCTCTCCTGGCTCCCGCTAGCTTAGCAGCTAAATGCCTGGGCTGTAGGGGCGGCCGGAGCAGCACCTGGGTGAGGCTAGCCAGTGCTGGCCGTCCATACAGACACTCCACACACAGGGCTGCTAACCGACACGCTGGCTCGTCCAAACCAGTTTCATTTTTAACATGCGGTTTCTGGCTGGAACAATCCACTCTCTTGAGCCCAGCTATGCTCCCCTCATTGGCAATGCACATGCTCAGTGGCCCAGATCCTCAGCTGGGGTGGGCTGGTGTTCCTCCTGTGGCTTGCAGGAAGAGCTTTTATCTGGGTAAAGTGGGACAGAATTAGAGTGCGGTTTGAGAGGATACTTAAGCCTATCTGTGACTTTCAGCCGCTGGGTAGTTCCAGTGAATTCAGGGGGAGTGCTCACCTGTTTTGTTACACACATGCCAAAGTCCCCTCTCCAGTCAGGACCCCGACCTTAACTAAGGTAGGGCATCCTCAGGCATTCTTCATATAGTATGTGCAGCAGCATCACTCTCACTATAACTTAGGCTGGCGCCACTCGGGTTTGGCCCAGCTGCTCCTCCCCTGTGACGGAGGGGCCTCCAGGCCAAATTTCTGGGAGCGGCATTGCAGCCCAACATGCAAGGTGCAATGCCACTCAGTTTGGTGACCTTCGCATATGGGGGCCAAGGGCAAACTTCCTCTTTCGTGTCGTCCCCCCCCCCCCCCCCCCCGGCAGCCCTGTCCCTGCCAATGGTACACGCCGTGCGTAACGTGTCTACGGCTGCTGGTACCACTGACTAAGGTGCCTGGCTTACTCTTCTGGTGTGGCAGGCGCCCCGCTGCAGTGGTGTTGGGCACTATAAGATAGACAGAGCTGTTATCAAGATGTGGCCACCAGAGCATGGATGAACGAGAGACTCTTCCAAATGAGGCAGAGAGGCGTGTTTTATCCAAGCTGCTGTTAAAGCCAGTGTGGCAGCGCGTGAGCTGGGGTGAACGAGTGCCCGTCCGCCAGCCGGGAGAGCCCGCCTGTGAAAGGTTCTGCGGCACTGCTGGGGTGGGGCCAGGATAGTGCTGGAAGCAGAGCGCAGCGATAAGATGGCAGGGCAGGGTATAGTCTCCTGGGCGTGGCATGGCTATGCCAGAGGATGCCGACTCCTCTCCCATGCACTGTTCCCCCCCCCCTTTTCCTAGCAGCTGTGGTGAGAGCAGCAGCTTTGAACCACCCCCCACCAAGTGCAGCCTTCCTGCCCCCATTCCACACAGGAGAGAGAATCTGGAAAGAGCAACTTCCAGGGGAGCTCAGTTCATCTCATGTTTATGGAACCCGATTGAAAAAAATATGCCCCCAGCGTGTGTGGCCCATTCCAAGCAGCCTCTCTCCCCCACCCCCTCCTCTCACTCCTTCCAAAGCAATGACCCCACACCCCCAGCAGGCGGTCCTTCCCCTTCTCCACCCACAGCAACTTTCCTTGCCAAGCTGAAATGGCTGCTCCGCAGACCCAGCTTCCTTCATTTCCTCTCCTTGCGCTCCCTCTGCAGGCTCCTGGCACACTCTGCCTCTGCATTGGGGTCTTTTTCTTATATAGGCTCCTATTACCCCCCCACCCCCGTCCCGATTTTTCATACTTGCTGTCTGGTCACCCTACATTAATCACACTCTGCTTTACGCACACAGTGTGGAGGGGCAAAACGCTTTGTTTCTCATGCTCATAGATCTCGGAAATATTCACTTTGGGGGCTGAAACTTTGGTCGACTTGTCTTATCCCCACAGCCTCCCATCTTGTTTGTCTCTTTTGTTCACCTGTTGCCTCCTGTCTTCAGAGTTGCCTATGATGATGATTGATTACTTATCTTACGAGAAGGCTCCTAGGTGCTAGTCCAGGCCCCTCTGGTGCTAGGCACTGTACAAACACAGAACAAAAAGACAGTCCCTGGCCCAAGGAGCTTACAAAACTAAGCTTAAGACAAGAGACACCAGCTGGACACACAGACAGACTGGGAAAGATAAGAAAGAATGACAACATGATAGGCAGTGGTCTCAGCACACCAGAAGCCTACTGATTGTCACGTTTTATGTAGGCATCACAGTAGAGGAGAGTTTGGAGGAGCGTTTGAAGGTGGATCGTGAGGTCGCTTTGCAGATATTTACAGGGAGCTCCTCCCAAGCAGTTGGGGCAGTGTGGGAGAAAGCCCGACGGTGCTCATTTGAAAGTTTAACGAGTGGGGGATGGAGACTGGCGTCGGGGGCCCAGGGGAGACGAAGTTGATATCTCAGTAGCAAATGAGAGTAGGGTGTGGCTTGGCTGAGTGTCACAATATGTGGGTCTTCCTTCGAGCTGCACTTGCTGGAATCTGAGACTACATGAGACTCTCCACTTTCATTCAAAAATTAAGGACATTTCTAGCCCTGTGGTTACGGAGACGAGCATGAGAATGTGGCTCCAGTCCACCCGATCCACAATCAATAAAGGGAAATAAGAGCCCAGCCATGATGATGATGATGATGATGATGATTTTTGAAATCTCATGATTTTTAAGCCAATCTCGTGGGGTGGGGAGGGCTGACCCTTGAATTTTTTTCACATTTGGGGCTGGCAATATTGTGTCTGGGACTGTTTATTTTGTTACATTCTGTTGTTCTGTGCTCAGCACAAGGGGGCCCTGGTCCTTGACTGAGTCTCCCAGGTACTGCCACAAGACAAATAACAACAATAGGCTAACGGTGCAAAGGGGACAATGAGTGTGGAAGCCAAGCCATCCCGCAGCACCATCACAGAAAGAGCTGACAGCCCAGGGCACTCGTTTTTAATCGATACTTATGGGGCTCCAGCTCTGGCTTGGGGATTTTATTTTACGGCTAGAGATCTGTAGTGTTGGTCTAGGTCCAGGAAATGCCAGTTCCACCAGCAGGAGATCCCGGCACGGGGCCCTGGAACTATGGGAGAGTGAGAGTTAATTCCAAAATTCAGGCAGAGTGACTGGGCGCGGATGCGGAGCCAGCCCAGCCCCATCGAACTGGGAGATCTTAAGGGGCTGTTCAGAACTCAGCCCTCCCCTGCTGGAAACGGTCCAGTATTCGGTCAGGGATACCTTTTGGAATAATAATGCTGCCATCTTGTGGGAAAACCTCAGAAGAGCAAGCAGAGCAAGTCACCCCCTCCGCTGCGCAAGCATCTAGCCAGGCCTCGTCTTCACTAGGATATAAGGCTCTAACCTCCCGGTAGTGAACATGTAACTAACACCAGGTAAAATCCTGGTGCACTCAAAGCAGGTTGTGGTTATTCCCATGAGTTCTCAGCTCCAAATAAGCCCTAGGCTCCCCTGTAGACTTTACCTCGACCTGCGAACTCTTGGGAGAACCACAAACTGCCTTGTGTTCACTAGGATTTGACCAAATGTCAGTTTACTATGAGGTGAGAACACACCTTTTTTCTTAGTGCAGACGTGCCCCAAAAGGGCGGGCCCTGGGCAGTGTTCGGAGGACCCTGACGCCTCCCCTTCAGAAACGCAAACCTCCAGCATGCTCTTTTTTCAATGTAGAGTGCAGGGTCTCTTACTGTCTGAGTGCCCTGCCCAGGGGGGTCCTGACCTGGCTGAGGGCCCTGGTTCTGCCATAACACGGAGAACAGTTCCCTTAGCTCCCTGCCACTTGTCTCCCAGCTGAGAAGCAGAACCGGAGTAGCCAGCAGGTCCCGCTCGGCTGTACTCTGCTGTGCAGCTCTTATTTGATGCTTCCGAGGAACTTGCAGCCTTATGCGTGGGACTGTCCTGTCGTGTTTGGAGAGTGCCTGGCAGACAGGGGCTGCTGCTACCCCAAGTAGTAATAACAACAACCCATAACTCATTGGGCCAGCGTAGGATATGTTCCCCTAGTGGGGAGTCCTTCCCCGAGCCTCCCAGCTGATGCCTCAAGGCACAGAAGCAGTGACAGGGTCATCCTGACTCCCTTGTGAAGTGTACCTGCCTCTGTCTGTCCCAGGCCCCTTCCAAACCCTACCACGGTTAACAGTAACGGGCCAAGTTCAGACCTGCTAGGAGCCGGTGCCTCTCCATCAGCTCCATCACTAACACCAGGCCTGAGCTTGGCCCCGTATCTCTGTGGTAACTTGTCCTGATGCTGGGCTGCAGGCTGGTGGGAGTCCAGGTGCCTGTACCATTGACAGGGAGTCAAGCCAACTGGTGGGTGGGGCAGCGTCTGGAGCCCCTGAACTGAGTGAGGGGAGGTGGGGGTGGACCGGACTGTATCATGTGCTGGCGGAGGGGAGCAGGGAGCAGACAAACAATGCCAGCTCTCCAGTTACCCCCTTCCTGGGTGAATCCTCTGCACCACAGAGCCCCTTGCCCTCCAGGCACAAGGAGCCTGGCAGCAGGCCAGACACAACATTTGGCACGGGTCAGCAACCGCAAACCGCTCACCCTGGGGATTCATCACGTCAGGTCCCCCCGCCCCCAATCTAGAGATCCGCTACCCCCTTTGCTAGCAGTCTCAGATGAGAGACCAAAGGCTGAGCAGACCCCACTCCCCCTCGCTCCCTGAGGCCCATTGGTGGGGCAGCAGGGGCCAGGCCTGCAGCGTTGCTACCCGTGCTGGACCAAGGCAACTCTGCACAAACTCAGGAAAGACCTCACAGAAGCCCCCTTATTTCCCCTCACCAGCCAGAGGCGGGCGAACACGTGACACGTCTCTTCTGTAAGAGGAGAAATTCTCTCTTGGGGAGAGGCCCTGCCTGCCAAGTTCCCCACGAGCACATTTTTATGGCATGATGCCAACGGGGCCTCGGCTAAAAAAAATAATTAAAGGGGGGGGAGAGAGAGTAAGGTACAAGGTCTGGACGGGACTTTAAACTGCGAGAGTCAATTGCAGACAAGCTCGGGAGCTGCTGATCTGTAAGCCTCGGCCAGAGCGGTCTGCCTCTGCGCTCCCTAGGGCACAGCTGATTTCCTCTCTCTGCCTGCAAAGTGCTGGCCAAATATTACAAAACATCCTTTTCCTTTTAGCTCGTAGCCTTCGGAAAGATAACCCCCACCCCCCCGTCTGTCCCGCTCTGCTGCTGGCCGTCCCCTTCCTTCCCCACAGTTCCTCCCCTGTGCAGGGCTTGCTCGCTGCTTTCCAAGGAGCAAGGGGCAGGTAGCGCAGTGAGATCCGAAGCACCAGAGAAACCCGGGAGAAGCCTGCAGCTGGAAAGGTAGGGAAGGAAGGGAGCTCTCGGAGGGGGAAAGGGGCTGGCAGCAATTCACGCTTCAGCCAGGGTTACTTTCCCTGCACCTTTGCGTATTCCTAGGAGAAGAGCTGGGGTGTAGTCTTGCTCCCAGGGAAACCAGTGGCATGGGTCTTGTTGACTCCGGCATGAGCAGGATGGGGCCTGGCCTGACTGGGAGGGGAGGTGGTTGTGGCCCCATCACAGGGCTGAGAGGTAGCTGCTGTGACAGAGAATTGCTTTATTTATCCATGAGCTCATGTTGCTCACAGCAGGGGGATTGTCCCGCTGCCCTTGGAAATGGGTGTTTTCCCCTCGGAATGGGGAATGGACTCCTAGAACTGCCAGCTCCTGGTGGAAGAGAGGTTTCAGAGTAGCAGCCGTGTTAGTCTGTATCCGCAAAAAGAACAGGAGTACTTGTGGCACCTTAGAGACTAACAAATTTATTAGAGCATAAGCTTTCGTGGGCTACAACCCACTTCTTCGGATGCATCCGAAGAAGTACTCCTGTTCTTTTTTGGTGGAAGAGAGTTGCTCAGACCCTCCTGCACCGCAGACTCTGCAGACTCCTCGCCTGGGTGCTCCTTTGAAGTGCCTTGGGAACTTGGGTGCATGGATTGTGGGTGGGGTGATGGGGAAGAGCAGCTGGAAGAGTGCTGTAGGAAGGTGCTTCGGGGAAGAGACGCTGCACAGGGCTGTCACAAGGCAGCTGCAGCCAGGGCTATGAGTGAGGGCTGCTTTCAAGTGTCAGAGAACTAAAGTTTCCATTCTTAGCCAGGCAGAGATTGGGGCATCCAGTAACATCCCCACGAGCTAATGGCCCCTGATCCCAGACCCCTCCCTTTCTCCCTGAAGGAGAACAGAGCTGGCTGGGTTTTCTCCAGCACCCATCACGCTCCTGACCCCCAGGACGCTCTGTGCAGTGGTGAGCTGGTGCTGGCAGTGCAGGGGCCATGCAGGCCAATGCAGCAGACATCCTGCGCTCAGCACGCGCTCACACCCAGCCCTGCGCATAGATCCTGAGGAAGGGAGGGAATGGGTGGGACCCTGGAGCTATCCCTAACTCTTCCCAAAGTACCCTGAGAATTTTAACATCCGCTTGGCCCTGCTAGCACTGGGGATGGGTGTACCCGTCAGAGATGGGCAGACAGGACATCTCTCCCAAAGGTCAGTGTCTCTGACAGAGCACTTTGACTCTCTCCTTTTATAGCACTGGGCCCAACAGCCCTAAGACACCTGTGGCAACCAACAACCTCCCTATGGCCTTCTGGCTCAACGGGAGACTAGCTATGAGCCACAGCGACGGATTTTCAGCCAGCCTCACTGCTTGGGGTCTGTGCAGTTATCTGGATCCTCCCTCCAAGTTCTTCATCATGACGTTGCTGGCATTGCTAAGGGGGAGCAGCTGGTCCATGCAAGGGAGAAAACTGGTGTTCACATCACACAGGTGCTTCTGATAATCAAAAAGCAGGGCAATGTGCCAGGGCGTCTCTGCCCATGGAAGTCAGGGGGCAGTAACCTTTCCCCAGACACAAAGGTCCCCCTTAAAGTTAGTGATGTTTTTAGCTTCTGCCTAGTAACCCTCAGCGCCTAATTCTGGCAGGAATAGGGGCCCCGGCTCAGCATCCCTTCTCTCAGAGGCTGCTGCAGGTAGCCAGGAATGCTGCATGTTCCCATGTTGCCTTTATATAAATCCATGGTACACCCACATCTTGAATACTGCGTGCAGATGTGGTCATCCCATTTCAAATAAGATATTTTGGAATTGGAAAAGGTTCAGAAAAGGGCAACAAAAATGATTAGGGGTATGGGAACAGCAGCCATATGAGGAGAGATTAATAAAACTGGGACTTTTCAGCTTGGAAAAGAGACGAATAAGGGGGGATATGATAGAGGACTATAAAATTATGACTGGTGTGGAGAAAGTAAATAAGGAAGTGTTATTTACTCCTTCTCATAACACAAGAACTGGGGTCACCAAATGAAATTAATAGGCAGCAGGTTTAAAACAAACGAACAGAAGTATTTCTTCACACAACACATAATCAACCTGTGGAACTCCTTGCCACAGGATGTTGTGAAGGCCAAGACTATAAAGGGTTCAAAAAAAGAATTAGGTAAGTTCATGGAGGGTAGGTCCATCAACTGCTATTAGCCAGGATGGGCATGGATGGTGTTCCTAACCTCTGTTTGCCAGAAACTGGGAATGGGTGACAGGGGATGGATCACTTGATGATTCCCTGGTCTATTCATTCCCTCTAGGCCACTGTCAGCAGTCAGGATACTGGGCTAGATGGACCTTTGGTCTGACCCAGTAGGGCCATTCTTATGTTCTTCCGTAGGCAAGGTAGGGTGTGAGACAGCTGGGAGGGCAGAGCCTCCTAGCAGCAGTAAAGCACCCTGTGGCCTCTGCAGCAGCACTCTCTGGTGTCCCGTCAGCCCCCACGAGTGCTGTGCTTGGAACCAGGAGGCTCCAAGGAGGCATTTAAGCCAGACTCCATGTGACAGCCAGGCACAGTCTTAGTCATGTTCCCCAGAAAGAAAACATAAAACCTGAGCCCCAGGGCAGCAGGCAAGGGCTTGGTGTGCTCTTTTTCCAGGCGCATAGAACTTTACATGGAATTAGTTTCTGGCTAATTATTACCAGCTGTTTCTTTGCTGGCAGCAGCCGCTACAGGCCGGCTCACGCACGTGGGTCCTGAGGGTGCCCGAGGGCTGTGGGGCTGCGGCCGACGGCAGGAAGCTGTTCTGAACTTCTCGGGAAGGAGCAGGGACTCTGCAGTGGAGTTCTCCGCGGCCCTTTGAGTGAGTAGATTCCCAGTGCTCTCTGTGCTCGGGCACCACGTCTGGCTGCTTTGTAAGCAAGGTCGGATGTTGTCTAACTTTCTCTGCAGGACACGCCTGCTGTGTTTCTGCCTCTTGATGATCCCAAGGACAGCCAGTCGCTTCCCTCTGGGAAACTGGATTGCTGGCATGCACTACACAGCCTCAGGAGCCAGCCTTAAATGCTTTCAGATGGGCCTGAAACGCTAAGGGCTTGTTTGCTGTGCATGGATGTTATAGGTCGTGTGATACCTTCCACAGTCTGGAAATGAACCCAGGTGTCCTGACTCACAGACCTGTGCTCATTTCCAGACTCTGGGAGGGGTGTTACTGAGTGGACAAGTCATCTCACCTCGCTGTGTCTGCACCTCCCCCATCTGAAAAATGGGACAATAATCCTGGCCTACTTCATGGGGGTTGGGAGGCTTAATTAGTGTTTGTCAAGTGCTTTGAGATCTACCGACGGGTGAGGTGATATGAGAGCGCGCCGTGTTTCGATTCTTGGTGTCGAGAGCTCTAGTTTTTCATGAACAGCTAAATAATTGTCAGCTAAGCAAGTGTGTGTGTGAATGCACACGTTTGTGTGTGTGTGTGTGTGTGTGTGTGTCCATATCTGACAGTAGCACAGTGATGGGGGCACTTGTTTATCAGTAGCGTGGAGGGGCCCCTTTGCCAGGGGCGCATTGTGTCTGCAGATGTGACTGAAATAGCCCTGAGCCCCGTAATGAGAACCCCGAAAGAGCTCTGCCCACATGCAGGCTGAGACAGCGGCACCCAGGCTGCATGTCCCCTTTGCTCGTTCAGCGTCCGGTACAGAACAGCTTGGCCCCTTCCCACGCCACTGAGGTTCATTTGCCAATGCACACATGCTGCATGACTGTTGGCTCCATTTGACAGCGACTGCATCGCAGCCCATCTAACGAAGGAGCGAGCCAGCTGATGGCCCGTATGTGTTATGGGAGGATTCACCCTTTAAGGTCAGATGGCTGTTTTGACAGGACAGACTTCTTAGGAAATATTGATTTCTTGCAGCTTGGCAGCACTCCCTGTCTCATGATGCCTGGTGAAGGCACATCTGTGAGATAAATCACTGAAGCCCGGATAGAGTACCCCAGCCCTGCAGTGCGGTCAGGAGCCAACAAGCCGCCTTCACTCTGCTTGGGGAGGCAAGGTGGCAGGGTTGAGTTGAAATGCATCCAGTTATGGTAGCGTTTTGCATCTGCAGGCATGTTGGGCTTTACCGAGCAGGGCTGGCTCCAGGCACCAGCGGAGCAAGCTTGTGCTTGGGGTGGCAGATTCCAAGGGGCGGCATTCCATCTAATCCTTTTCTTTTTTTTTTCTTTTTCTTTTTTTTGTGCTTCACCGCTTTGGCCGCCCCTGCAGGTTTTTTCTTTTTGGTTTGCTGCTCCCGCTGCCCTGTAGGGGGTGGCGGCGTGGATGACGGTAGCGCCCTGCAGCAAGCCCGGAGGGCAGCCTGCGTCCTTCCCTGCCTGCCGACCGGAGTGGCGCGGAGCCCTCCCGGCAGGCGGCGCGCGCGTAGGGGCCGCGTGGCAGCACCCCGCTTAAGGAAGCCCTGGGGGCCCCCCTTCTCTCTCTCCCCCCGCTAGCCGGGGTGCGCACTCTGCTGCCTGGGGTCTGCAGGGCCGAGAGTCCCCCTGCACCCACGCTCCCGCTGCCCCGCAGGTATTTTGTTTCTGTTTTTTCTTTCCTTCACCGCTCCAGCCGGCCAGTTTGTTTCCCGCCCCTTCCCCGCTCTGGCCGGGGGCAGGTTTGTCCTCCCCCCGCTTTGCTGCTCCGACTGGCCGGTTTGTTCTTTCCCTCCCCTGCCGCTGTGGCCGGGGGCAGGTTTGTTTCCCGCCCCCCTTCGCCGCTCCGGCCGGGGGCAGGTTTGTTTTCCTCCTCCACTCTCTTTCCCCCCCCTTTGCTGCTCCGGCCGGCCTGGCGTTTTTTGCTTGGGGTGGCAAAAAAGCCAGAGCCAGCCCTGTTACCGAGGCAGAGAACAGCAGCACTTTAAAAGCTATTTTAAATGAAAATTCATAGATTCATAGATTCTAGGACTGGAAGGGACCTCGAGAGGTCATCGAGTCCAGTCCCCTGCCCGCATGGCAGGACCAAATACTGTCTAGACCAGCCCTGATAGACATTTATCTAACCTACTCTTAAATATATAAAATAGCTGCTGGGAGTTATTTTTAAACCAGAGGCATCAAAATTAAAGAGCTTTCTTGGCCCACAGGAGCCCTGCCGGTCTCGGGGCCCTGCCCTTGTAACTTTCCTTCCCACCACGTCAGTACAAGGATCTGTTATGGCTAAGCAAAGGCCAGTTTCTTGTGAATGTCAAACTGTTTCCAGCTGTTTCTGTATTAGTCAGACCCGTGGGTGAGGCAGAGACAATACTTAGCCCACAACTGCAAAGTGAAAGAGACAGAAATAATGCAGGGAGCAGCGAATGCCCAGCATGGTGTTCATAATTTCCAATCCAGCAACACTACCCCCGGCAAAGCCTGGCTCTGGGGTCGTTGTGTTCTACGGAGTCGATCCAAAAATCTCAGGGCTTAAAAACATGTCACCTGTTGTTTGATTAATGTGATGCTCCCAAAATGTGGCATCCAGGCACATGACATTGGACTTTTCAGTACGGTTCAGCACCCACATCGGGGCCAGGCTCAATAGAGCTCCGCACATTGGCTCCGGTAGTGGGTGAGGGGCACTTGGAAATCTGGCCCTGAAGGTGCTGCATTAAGGTGCCCACAACGAGCAACACAAACCTCCGGGGCTAAAGACCCACCTGAAAACACTCTGCTTACACTCCCCCCAGCTCATAGCTAGGGACTGTCAGTGTCAGGAGAGCATCTTCTCTGATCTCAGCCCAGGGGAGCTGGAGTTTCTTTTACTCTTTGCACAACAAGATATATATGCAGCAACTGCAGGACCACAGTTGGGTCCTGAATAACTGTGTTTATTAAACAGTAAATACAAATACAAAATAGTAAATACAAACATGCAGTTTAGCTACATACAGACTCTCCCTAACACAAAGAATACAGGTACCACCGCCAGAGGGGCTTACAAGCTATTAAAGTGCTGCTACTTATCCTACACACTACAGGAACTGGCCAGATTTATTTGCAAAACAGTTCTTTAAGATCCCAGCTAAGCAGCAGAATGTACAGTAAGTGTAGGCTTAAAAGTGACAGGTAAAAACAATGGCATCAAAAATCATTCCCTCTTCACTTGCCTGCCAAGACCTGAGATCAGGGCTCTGTGCTTCCCCTCTGCAGCTGGGAACACCCAGAACTGTGGGAACACTAGACGGAATGCAGCCCTCTGCTCTGCTTTACTGCTAGGGTTTCCCTGCCGCAGGGCAACCAAAAGGCAGGTGTTAGCCAGTAAAGAGCCCGTCAGGTCATCTCTTCAACCTACATTAGAACATTCCCAGGGCTACCATCTAGCCTGTCTGCAAAGCATCCTGTGTCCCCACGCACAGCTTTGTCCAGCAGCACACTGGCTTTCACTCCACCAACGTGCCTGCACTTATTCTGAGCTAGGCTAAGAACCGTCCTCTTCAGCATCATCCCACTGCCAGTGCAGACAGCAAGTGGTCGTCTAACAGCTGCACCAGTGCAATTTGGCAGATGCTGTGCTGGAGACTCTTAAGGGAGCTCTTTCCAGGCTATTCTCTGAGCCCTGCTCTTAATTGTTCAGGGACAAATGGCTGTTTGGGTTATTACCCCACCCCACCCATCAAACCCTTGAGTGAGATGAACAATAAGCGCCTCGGATGGCTGGAGGCCACTCTTTGGCAGTTACTACTGATAAGTAACCCAGACAATGCCCCTGCATGTCAAGGAGGCCTTGGGAACCGCTTGCACTGCTCAGCCATTGACACGGGACATTGCACACATCAGCTGGCTTTAGCCACATCCTAGGGATTATTCATAGACTGCGTGCACTCGGGTAGGAGACCTACTGCAGTGCCCACATGACTTTCACCTGACTTGGCTTTCTTCTGGGTGATACTCAGGGCAGCAGGAGCCTCCGGACCGTCAGACTTTTCCCTGAAAAGAACTGAACCACAGAAGGTAATTTTCCCTTGTCTAAAATGCTTTCTTTAGACTCTGGGGAATTTGGGATGGTTTTCGTGCTCCTGTGATTAGAACCATCCTAAATGCTGTCGTCTGTGATCCCTTTGCATGCAGAGGGGAGGAATTCTGGGTCTCTATTTATGTGGACAACATCTGGCATCGTTCAGTGTTGTATGTATACGTGGGTACGTGCAGCGCAGAGTTCATCCAAATGAGTAACAAGTATTTTACCCCGTCAGGCCAATCCCCGAGGAAATACCCCAGCAATAGAGCTGTGGTGAAATGATTTTTTGTTCTTGTGGGGGGAAAAAATGTAAAAGAAAACAGAAAAGAGTTTTCCTTTGTGTTGACATTTTTCTTTGAAAATGTTTGGGTTTTTGTCAAACAAAAAAGTAAAATCCCCAAACTGAACATTTTTCAGTTTTTGAGTTTTCAGTTTTTTGACAAAAATGCCCAGAATTGACCACAGAAGTTTTCTTGTAAAAAAAACCACTTTTTGTCCAAAAAAAAAAAAAAAAGGAATGTTCAAATGAAAACATTCAACCAGTGATGTCGTCTTCTATGTGTTTCAAATGCTGGCCATCAAGACCAGTCCCATGTGCTGAGGCAGGACCAAGTAAACCTAGACCACCCCGACAGGTGTTTGTCCAACCTGTTCTTAAAACCCCTCAATGACGGGGATTCCACAACCTCCCTTGAAAGCCTGTTCCAGAGCTTAACTACCCTGAGAGTTAGAAAGCTTTTCCTAATATCTAACCTCAATCTTCCTTGCTGCAGATTAAGCCCATTACTTCCTGTCCGACCTTCAGTGGACATGGAGAACAATTGATCGACATCCTCTGTACACCAGCCCTCTGGTTCCCCCTCCCACTAGACTTCTTTTCTCAAGACTAAACATGCCCAGTTTTTTAACCTTTCCTCATAGGTCAGGTTTTCTAAACCGTTTATCATTTTTGTTGCTCTCCTCTGAACTCCCTCCAATTTATCCAAATCTCTCCTAAAGTGGGGCACCCAGACCTGGACAGAGTACTCCAGCTGGGGCCTCACCAGTACTGAGTGGAGCAGGATAGCTACCTCCCATGTCTTACATACAACATGCCTGTTAATACAGCCCAGAATGATATTAGTCTTTTTCACAAATGCATCACATTGGTGGCTCATATTCAATTTGTTATCAACGGTAACCCCCAGATCCTTTGCAGCACTCCTGTGGAATGGTTTTCTCCAGGAGGAGAGGCTATTTTCAGGGAAACACAGCGCTGATGGAAATATCTGCCTCATCAGGGACTCCTTGATCGGGTTCCTGATTGCCCCAGATAAGAGCCACTGAGCCTGTGATTGCTCTTGACACAAACTCAAGAGGAGATTATTTGTCAGCAGCTGTGAATCAGACTTTGCAATTGTTACACACAAAAATCCACCCATTATGTTTACGTCTGTTCCTAAAATGCAACATTAAGAACCCTGGTCTCGGGACATGTCCTGCTGCGTAGATGGGATTTCAATGGCCTTTCCCATTTTGCCAGTGTACACTTTAGTGCATTACATATAAGATAAGAAGGGTACAGCCCTCAAATTCACCCAACCGCCCCCCCTGGAAAATAGCCAATTCCAACATAAACATGATGGGACTTGATTAATGTCTCTGGATACTGGTACTTTGATGTCAGACTTCCACTGTGGTATAATTAATAATGTTATGGACGAGAGTAGTATAGTTAAACACAGTCAGTGTTGGATCTTCTGCACCACTACAATACAATGGCAGCACATGGATCTAGTGGTGAGAGCAGGGAAGTGCGTCTAGTTAGGAGCTCGGAGGCCGAACCTCTGGGAATCGTGACTCCTGGATATTGTCTGTGGTTCTGCTGCTGTCTTGCAGCACGATCTTGGGCAAGTCTGTGCCTCAGCTTCTTCTGTGGAATGGAGCTAACATCTGCTTACAGAGGATCTGAGAGGGTTGATTAATGAATGTGACCAGATAACACAGTGATGGGCACCTGACAGATGGACTAGACACGATGGGCTAGATTCTCCGCTTGGGTGACTCTGTAGCTCCATTGAGTTTGGTGCCGCTATGGTGATTTATACCAGCGGAGGATCTGGCTTTGACTGTGAAGGTCAATGATATCCTCAGATAAAAAGCTCCAGAAAAGTGCAAATGATTGTGATTTCTATGCAAAAGGTAAAATACTGCATCTCTAAGTACAGCTTTGCATGGTAATGTTTAGTTCAATAAAATAGGATACAACTCTGTATTATTACACCCATACGTGGCTGTTATTTTAACCACAGAGGCACATCCAGATTACAGCTTGTCATTGTTAATAAAAATGAAAATCACTAGTGCTGAAGAATGGTTGACGATTGCCCAGTAACCACTACATACCAACTGCAACAAGTCATGCACTCTGTACATAAACAGGGTGATCTGAAGGCTCATTCGCAAATCAGCCAAAAAACGGGATCTCCTCAGCATCCCCTTCCCGTACCATGTTCGTTTCTTATAATGATGCATTTACCAACATAATTTAAAAATATATCTGTAGGTGTACACCTCATATTACAATAGCTGCCATCCCTTCCTGTTGTACGACCATCACCACGGGCCCAATGCCGTGTCTTTTATGCCTGAAAACACCCACTGGCTTCTTTGGGAGAGTTTCTGGCTTTGGAAGTACATAGTTGGGTCCCAAGCGCGCACTGCAATTTGTTTCAGTAGTTTGTTAGTACAAGAATTCTTTATAGGCCAGGTTTATATGGATGAAAGTCTCCCATGCCTGTGTGAGAGATGCTGTCCAGATTATAGGAAGGTTTTTAAAAAAACTACGCTGGTTTTGTTCCAATTGGAGCATTTGAAACCATTTGCTGGTATTTTCTGTTTGGCTGTGTCACGGAGTGTGGGGGGACACAAGGCCCTGCACCCCCAGCTTCCTGCGATTCACCATGACTCTCAGCCAGCCAGTAAAGCAGAAGGTTTATTTAGACGACAGGAATACAGTCCAAGACAGGTCTTGCAGGCACAGACAACAGGACCCCCCCCTCGGTTAGGTCCATCTTGGGTTCCCAGGGCACCCCAGCCCCCTTGGGAGGTCAGAGCCCCGTCTGCCTCCCAGCCATCTCCCCAGCCAGCTCCTGAAAAAAACCCCTTCAGCGACCCCTCCCCCAGCCTTTGTTCAGTTTCCCGGGCAAAGGTGTCACCTGGCCTCTAACCCCTTCCTGAGTTCTCATGTTACATGCTCAGGTATTCTCCATCGGTCAGTCTCCCATCCCCCAATGCAGACTATCCTAGCCACACTCCCCTGTCAGCATTCAAAGACCACAGTAAGAACAGTCCCAGTTCGTCACATCTCGTTTGCTAGTTCTTTACAAAATGTTTATAAAATGTCTTTATAAAATGTTTATCTCCTACTTGGACACAAATATTATGAACCCCTGGGACACAGGGTTTTGCTACAGGACTGCTCTGGTGGTGCTGCTGTTATGGTGCAGGTGGCCCTTTAATTCTATGCCCCCGCTTTTAGACGGGTGTGAGGCAATAGTCAACAGGGCTAAGGCCTGCTCTTCCTTTGCAATTTGTACCTGCAGAATGCATTGAAATCAAAGCACCTGCAGCTCCAGCTGCCTGAATTGCACCCACAGTCAGGGAGTGAGAGGTGCAAGCACCCAGATTTGCACCCACCCTTCAACCGTAGGTGCAACTGCACCTAGAAAAGGAAGAACGGACCTCAGCACTTTTGAAAATCTGCCGCTCAGAACTGACTGAAAATGACAACCCCCCCATACTGGACAGGTTAGGTGAGTTTGTTTGGGATGTTTGACATTGTGATAATTCAGAGATAGCGAGCAAGGAAAAATAGCATGTCACCAGTTTGCTGGGGTTTAGTTCTTATTCTTTTTTACTTGGGCAAGGACTGTAAATGTAAAACAGCGGCTTTGGCCCGGAGTCAATGCCCAGTGAGCTTGGGACCTGTCTGGAGGAATTCTGTGGATCAGGAACAGCTGTAGGTGTCTGTGCACGTGCAGGTTTCAGAGTAGCAGCCGTGTTAGTCTGTATCCGCAAAAAGAACAGGAGTACTTGTGGCACCTTAGAGACTAACAAATTTATTAGAGCATAAGCTTTCGTGGAAGTGGGTTGTAGCCCACGAAAGCTTATGCTCTAATACATTTGTTAGTCTCTAAGGTGCCACAAGTACTCCTGTTCTTTTTGTGCACATGCAGTATACTGCATCCTGCTCCTTTAAACAATGCAGAAGGTGCACCCCCACAAAACGATGTAAGCCCCAGGCTCTGCAGGCATTTCCCCTCCTGGCTGAGCACTGAGTGGTCTCTTTTCCTAAGCCCCCAAGGTGTCTGACTCCTATTCTGCACATTGGCAGGCACACACCATTCTCTGCAGTGAAATCTGAACGGAGTATGAAATGTCGTGATCTCACACTGAAATAAAGAGAGGATTCGGGGGGTTGCAGGGAGGGCACCCGGCCCCCCAGCTCCCTGCTGCAGGCACTCCTCTCCACCCACGCAAACCCACTGCCCTCTGCTGCAGGGCATCCTCACCCGCCCTTCATACACCCCCCCCCCCCCCCCCCCCCCCCCCCCCCCCCCCACCGCCCCCTCTGCAGGGCATCCCCACCCCGCCCTTCATACAGCCCCCCCACACACGCTCACTGCCCCCTCTGCAGGGCATCCTCGCCCCCTCCACACCCCTCCCCGCTGCAGCAGCTGCTCGCAGGGGCCGGCTGGAGCGGGGACGAGTCCGAGCGCTGCCCGGGGAGCAGAGGGGACCGGGCGCAGCGCTCCCGGGGCGCCCCCTGGGCCGTGCCACCAGCCGAGCCCGGCCCGGGACCCTGCGCCCCGGCGCTTCCCGGCAGCCCCGGGGCTGCAGCCGCCCAGCCCGACGGGAGAGGCGGAGGCGGAGGCGGGGGCTCAGCAGCGCCCGGTCCCGAGCGACCAGTGCAGCTGCGCGGCAGCAATGCGGGGCCCCAGCCCCTGAGCCCCCAGCCCGGCGGGCGCAGGCACCATGGGAGGGGCGCAGAGCCAGAAGCAGAGAGAGCCGCCTGCAGGGCAGGGTCCCCCGGGGCGCGAGGAGACCAGGTAAATCCCGGGGGGGGGGGCGCGAAGGCGCAGCACTCGGGGTTACACTTGCAGGGGCGCGGGACTCTGGTAGCCACAACTCTCAGCACCTGCCCTGTGACCCTTCCTGGTCCCAGCACTCACTGGCTGAGGCTGGGGGCGCAGGTCAGGAGAGGGTCCCATTGTGCTGCGTTGCTCCAGTTGGCCTGGCCTGGCATATGAGGCTTGTGACTCTCCCCCGTCCATGTTCCCCAGGCATGAACCACCCAGCTCCTTGTGAGCGCTCCCTCTGTGGTGCAGAAGGGGAGGGGGTCTGGGTTCCCAGCAGAGGGATGCTGTCCCTGACCAAAGAAAGTGACTCAAAGTCTGTAATATTGGGGCTTCTTGGGACTGGAGAGATTTCTAGTGGTTTGTTTAAAAAAATGTTATTTAGTATGACACCAGAAGCATCTTATAGATGTGAATATGTCTGCTCATTCTTTTCATGTGGGAAAGAACTTACACGCTGACATTCAAAGCTCCGAAACATGTTTTATGCAGGGAAAAAATGGTTTGCAAGTATGTGTATAAACTAGTAAGAGGTTATGAGATTGGTTATTGGCTAGACACCTTCTCTTTCCTGATCTAGTGCTGTGGAGTGTTGTGTTTCATACTGTTACTCCCTGCTGCTAATGATGAAACTGCAGCTTCCAGATTATGTTATTCTGTAGTGCTCCCATTTTATCTGAGGTTTAAAGTAAAAATCAACAGTTGCCATTTTGTTTATATTTCCCAGTCATAATGAAAACAACAAGGAGTGAACTTTATAATTAAAGTTAAATGGTATAAAGTGACCCCCATGAGTATAAAGCAGGTTATAACAAGTGGAGATTGGTGATACCAGAGCAGGCTAGAACAGCTAGGAGAGAGAGAGAGGTTTATATGTTTTTTCTCAAAGTGGGTAAGAAGTCTGGTCCATTTTTCAAACTTGTGACCTCAAAATGCCTTTGCCCTTAAGAAATAATCTGATTTGGCACATGAAACAGCCCTGCCTTGCTGGGACTTTTTTTTGTTTGTTTCAGTGATGGGAACAGAACAAAAGCCTGTTCAACTCTGCATCTCTCAGTATAATCCTGAAAGTTTTCAACTCGATAAAATCGCAGTCTCACAAAGAGATCCCAGGCTTTTAATAGAATAAAATGTTATCTTTTAAGCCTAAGGATCCTGCCATAGAGCACTGCTGTCTGTCAGTTGTGGCTAGAAAAGGTAGCACAGATGTTGGACCAAGACTTGGTTTTGTAGGTTGTAAGACCAGAACACGTTGTTCTCAGACAACAGAGTTTGAAATCTGTAAATAGAGGCAAAACCACATTATTAAATGATCTGCAAGGAAGAACAGATACTGCCAATCATAAAATCCAACTTTCAGAGAAACTTTAAAAGAATAAGCCAGTTGTCTGCTACATTCCCCACCCCTGGAATATCTGCATGTTATAAAGTATGTTGCTTTTATAAAAAGATTTAAAATGAGAATATACCCGTGGGCTAAGTCATGAGGCATGTGGGATACACCAGGCATTAAGTCAAGGCTTTGGTTATGCATAGGGCCCTACCAAATTCACGGCCTTGAAAAACGCGTCACGGTCACGGACCATGAAATCTGGTCTTGTGTGTGCTTTTACCTATACTATACAGATTTCATGGGGGAGACCAGCATTTCTCAAATTGGGGGTCCTGACCCAAAAGGGAGTTGCAGGGGGGTCACAAGATTATTTTAGGGGGGTCGCAGTATTGACACCCTTACTTCTGCGCTGCCTTCAGAGCTGGGCGGCTGGAGAGAGGTGGCTGTTAGCTGGGTGCCCAGCTCTGAAGGCAGCACCCCACCAGCAGCAGCACAGAAGTAAGGGTAGCAGTACCGCAACCCCCTCTACAATAATCTTTTGACCCCCACCCACAACTTCTTTTTGGGTCAGGACCCCTACAATTACAGCACCCTGAAATTTCAGGTTTAAATAGCTGAAATCATGAAATTAACTACTTTAAAAATTCTATGACCATGAAATTGACCAAAATGGGCTGTGAATTTGATAGGGCCCTAGTTATGCAGTTAAATAACCAGTGCCCCTTTTATGCAAATGTGTACTGTAGTGTGTTAATGTCTCTGCCAGGTTTGGGAGAAGGGGAGACACACCTGAAGCAGGTGTTCACTTGTAGTAAATATTTAACAAGCCAGTCCTTGTTTGCATCGCAAACACTGGATTCAAAGAGGGAGTTAGCAAAGTTAGCTTTTAAAGTCTTTGCTGTATCCCATGAACAATGCTTTCTCGGATGTGAATTGAGGGTGATCCCAAACAGAAGAACACACCATTGTTTGCTATAAATGCTAGAGCAGTGTTTGAAGACAAATTAGCCAACACTGTGTGTGAGAAAATCCTGAGAGGAAAGCACATGCCACAGCAATGGAAAGGCAGCTGCTTGCTTTGTAGCCCTTAGGAAGATGCAAAAGATGCTTAATAAACAGCCAAGGGTGTGACAAAAGCCAGCCAAACTGAGTAAAGCCTGGCACAACAGTTTATTATAAAAACAAATCCATTAGTTTAGGGGAAGGGATAGCTCAGTGGTTTGAGCATTGGCCTGCTAAACCCACGGTTGTGAGTTCAATCCTTGAGGGGGCCATTTAGGGATCTGGGGCAAAAATCTGTCTGGGGATTGATCCTGCTTTGAGCAGGGGGTTGGACTAGATGACCTCTTGAGGTCCCTTCCAACCCTGATATTCTATGATTCTAGTACAACAGCTAATGTCCAAGACAGAATGTCTGCGGGGGCTGAGAGCCAGAGGCTGGTAACCAGAAGAAAGAAATAACGATGAAATGCACACGACTGTTAAAGGCGGGAGAGGAGCTGGGTTGGCAAACTGGTCTGGATGGAGCCTTGTATGAGGGAAGGTGCTGCCATGATGGGATGGTACATCGTACTGACCTAGGAAGAAAAGGTATTGGCTTATTTTACCTGATGTAACCAGTCTAGGTCTTCTCTGTGCTGTCTAAGGATTGTGTGCTGGGTCTTCACCATCTTGGCAAGATTCGTTTATTGATGATTATTCTGTATGAATAACTAAAATGTCTGGATCGCCTGAACTGTGTATCTTGCTTGACAAAGGTACATGCCCTGAGGAGTTCATCATAGGGTGACCAGATGTCCCGATTTTATAGGGACAGTCCTGATTTTTGGATCTTTTTCTTATATAGGCTCCTATTACCCCCTACCCCCGTCCCGATTTTTCACATCTGCTGTCTGGTCACCCTAGTTCATCATCCTTGAAATGGAGTTCTCCTGCTGCTGTAACTCAGACACCCGCCCTCTTATTCTAATTCTCTGATAAGCCCGGAGCCAGCCAGCAAAACTAGTTTTAGAGCATTTGCCCAATTCCCAAACCAGCCTCCAAGGAGAGCAAGCAAGAGACAGGGAGGGCCAGAGAGAAGTGACTATCATCACCCTCCTGCCTCTGGTGTCCATGAGACACGCTGTCACCTTAGGCAGACTGTTTCTCTCCCCTCCCCGCTGTAAAATTCCAAATGTAACCTAGCCATGTTCCCTGGCACTGCTGCTGTTGTCCTTTATCCGTTTGTGAACCAGTGATTTCTAACCGAAATCCTTATATTAGCCTGACTCTGTTCCCCTCTGCGGTTAGGATGAGGTCAATGTACAGTTTGTGTTACAGTAACCACCTAGAGACCTTAAGAGGATCATGACCACATTGTGCTAGGGGCTGTACAGATATAGAGTAAGGTACAGTTCCTGCCATGAAGAGCTTAATTCTTAGCAGACAAAGTTTGGGAGGAGAAACAGGTATAGAGAGACAAAGAGCGTTGCCCAGGTTCATACAACAGCTCAGTGGTAGAACCAGGATTTGAACCCAGTTCTCCTGAATCCCAGTGCTGTATCCTCACCATTGGACCACACTGCATCTTCTAATCCCATCACTAGCAATGTCAGCACAGGGTGAGTTGTGTGTGTGAACTTTAGCAACAGAAGCAGCAGGCACATTCATTTGTTGTGTAGGTCCTACATAAACATTAGTGATTATTTTTTAAATGTCTTGGTATCAGAATGGTGGGAGAAGATATTTAGAATGTACCCTTGGTTTGTTTCTTGGTTGATGGCCTTTTGGGCTGACAACATTTGGCAGTGGCCACCTATTCATTTTGTGCAAAATGATCTCTCGATGGGACCTTGACAATTGGCAAATGTCACCTCGAGGAGCAGTGACCAGTAACAATGGGCTGAAACATTTCATTCGTACCTCCTCAAGGCCACAGAGAATATCCTTTCTGGGTTCTCCTGGGCATCGTGTATGCCCCATGGAGTTAAGATTCCCGCTGTCTCCTGGCAATGAGGGCATGGCGATAACGAGTTTAGAAGGGAGGAAATTGCATTCTGCCTGCCTCGAATTCCAGGGCAGTATTCATTAGATTTCTCAGAGTCAAATGGTCCATGTTTAGAATGCGTCTTTCATACGCATTGCGGAAACACACAAACTTTCCCACAGAAGAGCAGACCTGTCCTTCAGGTTCTTCATCCTCCCTTGGCAATGGCCTAACCCTGACAACTCAGAGGAAAGTGGCAAACTGCCATAATATACTAGAACTATTGTGTAATGCTGTACATCAAGTGTAGGATTCCTTCCTGCCCTCTGGCGGCTTCTATCCTGGAGCATGTGATTTGATTACCTTTATCTTACCCATCAAAATGACACGGGTTGTTCTTACCTTATCCCCGGTCCCTTTTTAGCATTTCCGCTGTAATACAATGCTTCACTCCCGTGGCAGGGAGCCCTGCAGGATGGCTACATGCTGCATAAAAGAGTATTTCCTAGTGTCTGGTCTAAATTTACCTGCCATTAATTTAAGCCAGTGACCTTCTGTTCTCATATTCTGTGGAGCAGCATGAAAAGTAGGCACACATCAGTTTTCACTGAATCTGAAGCCTCAGTTGTGCCTCTTAAAACCTCCAGCCAAGATTTTGCTTCTTCTCCAAATCTCTCTCTGCGCTTGATATTTTCATGTAATTGTATCAATCAGCCGATTGTGAGACTAAGGCAGATACTGAATTTGTTGTTCAGCACACGTCCAGCCCAGCGTAACTGTGATGTGATGAGCATGGCTTCAGTCCCTGCAGAGTGACTACGTTCCAGAACCTCATTATTGGTAACTTTATCTTGCTATGTGATGCAGAGTATGGCACGCAGATGTTGTAAGTGGAACGTATCTAGAAGCTGAATGTGATGCCTGTAGCAGGTCCAGGTTTCACACCCTACAACAAGTTGGAAAGCACTTGATTTGACGCTTAATACTGTGTTGCTGCCAGACTCTGCCTGATAGACTGCCAAATGATGAACTGGCTTTGCTGGTATGCCTTGTCAGTATTTAGCAATTACTGAACTAGTATAAAGCTAAGAGTAAGGGAAGCAGATAGTCCAAGGGACTAAGGATGGGAGATGGAACCTTCTACCTCCATTAATATGTCCAGATCAGTTGTGATAAAGAGTCCTTGTTTATCACAGTCCTACCATCTGATGTCTCATGTTGGCAATCTCAATGGCTGCATAGCCCATGGAGAATAATCTCTGCCTCTCTTAGGCATTCCCTCCATGTGGAGGCAGTTGGTAGTGAGAGGGAAGCCATGCATCCCATGGTGCCGTTTGTGATAGCTCAGGATTTCTCATTGGGTCTGCGAGTCATGTCCAGGGCCGTCGGCCTGGCTGATCAACTCCTCCCTCTCCCTCCCAGCGCCTATTGCACGCCACGGAACAGCTGTTCAGCAGCATGCAGGAGGCGCTGAGAGGAAGGAGCAGGGACGGGGCACACTCGGGGGGGGGGGGGAAGAGGGGGGGCAGAGGCGGGAAGGGGTGGGGGTGGGGCGTTGGGGAAAGGGGTGGAGTGGGGGCGTGGCCTGGGGCTGAGCGTGGGGCTGGGGGTCTGCAAACATTTTTAAATCAAAATGGGGGTCCTCAGGTTGCTAAAGTTTGAGAACTGCTGTGACAGCTGAAATGCACCACAGCGTTGTACCTAGAAAACAGCTGTGGCTTCTATTTGCCATTTTCTCTGCAGCCAGAAATTATCATCAAAGAAATAGATGCAGAGGTCACGTCACACGCAGAATATTCATTCCCTTTTAGAGATCTTGGCTGGCAAACGTCAGATATTTGCGAAAGCCGCATCCCATCCTATTGGGACGGGGCGAGGGTTAGATATGGATGCCCCTGAACACAGCTGTCAGCACAGCAGGAACAGCACTGCCTCCTGCACTCATTTACAGAATTCCTCAGGGCTTCGTCAGAGCTGCTTGCCCCTGCACATTTCCTAGCAACGGCAAAATGTTATGGAACTATGGTTACAACACAACTCCGCTCTTCTTGAGGTGCTTAGTAATCAGCCTAATTATAGGCTGAAAGGACCAGGGTAGAAAATTTTGGGTAAGGATCTAAAACGCAGGAATGGACTGTGCAGCTGTTTAGACTGTTGTGCTCAGAACATAGGTTGTTTGAGAGTTTCAGTGATGGGATTTGCCTGTAGCTCAGGATGCCAGTCTGATGCAGGGAGGAAATGAATGAAAGGCATTCCAGCCTGGAAGCAGTTGGGTGCCCTAGGTGTGGCCAGGGGCGGCAAGCCGCGGGGGGCGGCCTGCCAGTTGCCGTGAGGGTGGCAGGCAGGCGGCTTTCGGCGGCGCGCCTGCGGGAGGTCCGCTGGTCCCGTGGCTTTGGCGGCAATTCGGCGGCGGGTACGCCGAAGGCACGGGACCGGTGGATCTCCTGCAGGCATGCCGCCGAAAGCCACCTGACTGCCGTGCTTGGGGCGGCAAAATACATAGAGCCGCCCCTGGGAGTGGCGATTTGCTGCTCTTAGACATCTTGGGCAGTTGTCCACCCCCAAACGCCCCCAGCTGGCAGTCTCAGCGGAGAGTTCCTGCAGCCTGAGCTTCCATCTCACTCCCCAAGGTGGTCCGTCAAGGTCAGGCACCGGCAGCGCGGTGGAGAAGCTGGCACCGCTCTTGCCTGGATAAATGGAGGAATTCACTCTCTGGGGTTGCCAAACCAGCGCTTTTCACTTTAAATTAAACTCACTCTGAGAAGGGAGTTCTGCGGTGATTGCAGTTGCTTTGAGCTTTCTGACTGGTGTAAATTATCCAGTTAGATAAAGGTGCTCAAAGCAGGAAATCATACACGAGTGTTGAAGCCTTTCCCCTCACACCCATTGGTTAGTGCTGGCTATACCGTAAGAGGAATAACTTGTTCCTCTCGTGTACTCTGCATCCCAGACATGCCTGTAGCGATCGTTATAGTGGGTGGCGGGAAGAGGGGGCCAAAGTGTTAAACTCAGTCATCTTCATTTGAAAAAGCCATCCTCAGGAGCCCTCTAGTGGTTATTGCTTCTAACGTTCCCAATAGATACACTGAAAAGTACCCTGTTTCCCCGAAAACAAGACAGTGTCTTATATTAATTTTTGCTCCCAAAGATGAGCTAGGTCTTATTTTCAGGGGAGGTCTTATTTTTCCTGGAGCTTCGGGGCCTTATATTCCGGGGTGGCCTTATTATTGGGGAGGTCTTATTTTCGGGGGAATGCCTTATATTACAGCGAGAGGCAAAACTGGAAGTAGGACTTATTTTCAGGGGATGTCTTACTTTCGGGGAAACACGGTAGCTTAAAAAATTAAGTATGGGGAACAAACAGGAAGAACTAGAAATACTAGTGAATAATAACAATTACAGCATAATTGGCTTTACAGAAACTTGGTGCGATAATTCATATGTCTGGTGTATTGGTATAGAAGGGCATAGGCGCTGACTCCGTGGGTGCTCTGGGGTTGGAGCACCCATGGGGAATAAATGGTGGGTGCTAAGCACCCACCAGCAACCCCACTATCAGCTTCCCCCACCCCCTCAGCACCTCCTGCCCATTGGCGGGCCCCGTGGATCAGTGCTTCCACCTCCCGCCCGCCGCGAACAGGGAGGAGCAAGGATGTGGCGCGCTCGGGGGAGGGGGTGGAACTGGGTGGGAAGAGGCGGGGCAGGGTGGGGCGGGAAGAGGCGGGGCAGGGTGGGGCTTTGGGGGAAGGGGTGGAGTGGGGGCGAAGCCAGGGGTCAAGCACCCCCCAGCACTTTGAAAAATTGGCGCCTGTGGGGATACAGCTTGTTCAGGAAGGACAGGCAGGGAAAAAATGGAGGAGATATTGTTTTGTATATCAAAGATGTAAACTCTTGCCCTGAGGTTGAGATAGGAGTGGGATGCAGACCTGCTGAAAGGGTAAAAGACAAGGGTGATATCATGGTAGATGTCTTCTATAGACCACCTAACCAGGAAGCAAAGGTGGTTGGGGCTTTTTTTTTTAAACTGTCAAAATAATCCAAAACACAGGATTTGGTGGTGATGAGGGAATTCAACTGCCCAGACCTCTGATGGGAAAATAATACAGCAGGGCCCAGATTATCCAACAAGTTTGTGCAATGTATCGGAGACAGCAGTTAAGGGAGATGCTGTTCTAGATTAGATTCTGATAAACAGGGAGGAACTGGTTGAGAATTTGAAGGCAGAAGGCAGCAAGGGTGAAATGATCATGAAATGAGAAGAGTTCATGATTCTAAGGAATGGTAGGAGGGAAAACAATGGACTTGAAGAAGGCAGACTTTAGCAAACTCATAGAATTGGTAGGTAAGTTTCCACGGGAAGCAAGTCTAAGGTGATACGTAAAAGTCAACGTGGATTTGTCAAGAACAAATCTTGTCAAGCCAGCCTAATATCCTTCTTTGACAGGGTAACAAGCCTTGTGGATGGAGGGGCGGGAGGAGCAGTAGATGTGATATATCTTGACTTTAGTAAAGCATTTGATACTGCCTCACATGACCGTCTCATAAACAAACTAGAGAAATATAGCCTAGACGAACCTACTATAAGGTTGGTACGCAACTGGTTTGAAAAGCACACTGAGGCCTGGTCTACACTAACACCCCAATTCGATCTAAGGTACGCAACTTCAGCTACGTGAATAACGTGGCTGAAGTCGACATACCTTAGTTCGAATTTACCGCGGTTCAGACCAGACGCGATAAATC
>NW_020664404.1:13391400-13469015 GCF_002925995.2 Terrapene triunguis
AGACATGTTGAGTGGGGTCCCACAGGGATCTGTCCTTGGTCTGGTTCTATTCAATATCTTCATAAATGTTTGGTTAATGGCATAGAGTACACTCAAAAGGTTTGTGGATGATACCAAGCTGGAAGGGGTTGCAAGCGCTTTGTAGGACAGGATTAGAATTCAAAATGATTTGGACAAACTGGAGAACTGGTCTGAAATAAACAGGATGAAATTCAGTAAGGACAAATGCAAAGTATTACACGTAGGAAGTAATAATCAACTGCACAAAAACAAAATTGAAAATGACTGCTTAGGAAGGAGTACTGCAGAAAAGGATCTGTGGGTTATAGTAGATCACAAATTAAACATGAGTCAACAATATAATACAGTTGCAAAAAAAGCAAACATCATTCTGGGATGTATTAGCAAGAACATTGTAAGCAAGACACAAGAAGTAATTCTTCCACTCTACTGAGCACTGATAAGGCCTCAAGTAGAGTATTGTGTCCAGTTCAGGAAAGAAGTGGACAAACTGAAGAATGTCCAGAGGAGAGCAACAACAATTATTAGAGCTCTAGAAAACATGATCTACGAGGAATGATGGAAAGAAATGGGTTTATTTAGTCTGGAAAGAGAAGATTGAGCAGGGGGGAAGACATGATCATAGTCTTCAAGTACATAAAAGGTTGTTACAAAGCGGAGGATGATAAATTGTTCTCCTTATCCACTGAGGATAGGACAAGAAGCAATGGGCTTAAATTGCAGCAAGGGAGGTTTAGGTTGGACAATAGGAAAAACCTCCTAACTGTCAGGGTAGTTAAGCACTGGAATAAATTGCCTAGGGAGGCTGTGGAATCTCCGTCATTGTAGATTTTTAAGAGCAGGTTAGACAAACCTGTCAGGGATGGTCTAGATAATACTTAGTCCTGCCTCAGTGCAGGGGACTGGATTAGATGACCTCTCAAGGTCCCTTACAGTCCTACATTTCTGTGATTCCTCCATCCTCCATCACGACAAAGCCCATGTTACCAGTAGCTTATCCAATGTGGACTGGATTTGCAGGATGCTGGTAAGAACAACAGGACTGATGAAGCTGTTCAAGAATTATTCCCTTTCCAAGATGAACCAAAACACAGCAAAGACCTCAATCTACTCCTAGTCTGTTGGACTCTTCTAGCGCCTTCTTGCCTTCTGCCCAGCAAACAGTGGCAGAATGCTTCCATACATTACTGAATGACGTGTCACATCCCTGCTGAGCGGTAGAGGAGAGATACAGAGGGGTCATTTCACCCACATCTGGGGTGGGTCACAGCAGTTGTTTAATGTCAACATCACACAGCAGCTCAGGGCAGGAAGTGAGGATTGCTGGGGGTAAATTAGCAATGCATCTGAGCTGGAATTTTTCCACGCCATTGGGACTGATATCCCTGCTCTTACACAATAGAAAATGGGATCTTCATGACAGCAGGTGGGCAGGACCTTAGTTTTACATCTCTGAAAGCACCAAGGCAGGGCACAGCCTCACAGGGCAGAGTGCTCCTTGCTGAATCATCAAAACATTGTTCTTCTTGCAGCTCCTAGGAGTTCTTTTGAGGTCTCCCATCCAAGCAGTGACCCAGCCCAACCTCATCTACCGTGTAAGAGTATCAGAACACACGGTAATTTCACTGCAGGCTATGAACCAATGGCCATCTCTCGTTTCCTGATTTTTTAGCCTTTCCCTCCCTTAAGTCATTTCTCTTTATTCCCCTGATTTTCTTTGTCTTATTCCTTCTCCCCTTCCTGCTTGCAGAATGTTTTCCATGAGATACATTTGTGGTCTTTTTTTCCATCTTTATTCCTGTTTCCTAGTAGCCTTCTGAATCTTTCCATTACTCACTCTTTCCTAGGTCCATGCTGCTTATCTAGACTAGGCAGATTGTCAGTGAAAGAACTATATTAAGCCTTTCCTTAAATTTTCTCTCTACCATCTGTAGGTGAGTGGCAGACAGGATTTATCCAACATTCATCTCTTTGGTGTCGCAACAGAAGTCAGGAAATTTTGTTATGAAACCTTCTATGTAACTGTCTATCCAGTGCTTTCTATAGCACCTGTCACTGGAATAGCTTTTTCCTCCTGTGAATAATTCTCTTCTAAGACCATTCCCAAAGGTTTGCTTTTTTTACAATGGAGCAATAAAGACCATGTTTATTTACATGCTTTTAATAAATGATTCTACTATGATAAAGGTACCCGTTTTAAAACAGAAAAAAACCCCGCCTGATAATAAATACAGGAACATGGCACAAAATCCAGCCTTGTCCTGTTTGTTCTGTGAAGCCCCTCACCCACTGTAAAGTAAATATATCCTCACACAACTGTTTAAATGGAATGGTTTGAATGTACACCTCTACCCCGATATAACGTGACCCGATATAACACAAATTCGGATATAACGCGGTAAAGCAGTGCTCCGGGGGGCGGGCTGCGCACTCTGGCAGATCAAAGCAAGTTTGATATAACGCACTGTCACCTATAACGCGGTAAGATTTTTTGGCTCCCGAGGACAGCGTTATATAGGGGTAGAGGTGTATTGTGCACCTTGGGTGATTTATGTAATAACTAGTTATGGACGAATATTTTTTTTCATAGATTCTAGGACTGGAAGGGACCTCGAGAGGTCATCGAGTCTAGTCCCCTGCCCTCATGGCAGGACCAAATACTGTCTTGATCTAAAGCATCTCCGATCCCCTCGGTGCTATAACCTGCTGTGTCCTGAGTTTCACCTTTGGCCATATGTTGGTTCTCTGTTCTTTCGGTTCTATATCTGAAACTGGCAAGTCAGTACTATCAAAAGCCATTATCGGAGCCAAGCACTGGCCAGGGAACAGAGTCCAAATCTGGTCTGCAACTATCTGAGAACTGAGTTTAGGAGTCTCACCCAGTGTTCCCTCTAATTTTTCCCACTCATGTGCAGAATTAATTTTCTTATGTGCACCAATAGGGAGGTGATGTGTGTCATATCACCTCCCTGTTGGTGCACATAACAAAATTCATGTGGTGGGGCTGGGGCAGAGGATTGAGGTGCGGGGGGGGGGGGTGAGGGCTCCGGGGGGGGGGCGGGGGGGGGGGGGTTTGGGGGGGGGGCGGGGGTTGGGGGTGCGGGGGGATGCGGGCTCTGACTGGTGGTGCAGGGGCCGGGGTTGAGGGTTTGGGGTGCAGGCTGCCCGGGGGCTACGGCATGGAGAGAGGACTCCCCCCAGCTCTCCCTCCCTGCAGCAGCACCTGGGCTGGGAGGGGGAGAGGTGCCTCTCCCCGGGCCGCAGCATATCCGTGCCCAGGGCTGGGTTGGGGCCAGGGGAGGGGCGTCTCTCGCCCAGCCGGGGCAAGTCCGTGCTGGGGCCGGTGGGGAGAGGCGCAGCAGGTCCGTGCTGGGATCAGCAGGGAGAGGCGCCTCTCCCCGCCGCAGCCCTGAGCCCCTGCACGGAGCTTAGTAGGCAGCTGCGCAGCTGTGCAGCTTAGGGGGAACTTAGGTCTCACCTCTGCAGCTGTCATAAATCTACTGAACGCCATGGACTAGTACATTGGCACCACACTTACAATTGGCAGTCTTAGCTGTGGGGTCATTGGGGCTCAGCTAATGGGTCCTTTCAGGTCCCCACTGATCTGAATGGCAGAGCAGTTGGAGGAAGCCTGCCTGGTGAACGTGCGGCCAGTGCTGGCAGCTCCCACGCCAACAATCCTCCCAAAATCAAAGCAACCCATCGCTGATTTCTCATGTGCTCTCCCCATTCAGCCCTGCTGCTCAGATGAAGGACTCCTTTCATCAGCATTTAAATGACAGCAGCTCAGCTCTGACCTCGTGTCAGGTCTCTGGTTTGACTGCATGGTACCCAAATCCCCTGCACCTACTGGGAAAATCAGAGACTTTTGTTCCCCATTATCCACAGATAACAGCATCACCATAGCAACAGCTGTGCTAGCATCTGGGCTGCACCTGCAGGTGGGTGGGGTTGGGCAGAGGATCAGATGCAGTGTCCAGTATCCCTCCGGAGCTCAGAAATCTCGAGTCAGCCCCCCACAATCCTGAGATAAAATGCTGGGGGTCTGTTTGTTTACCTCCTGCTGTTGGAGCCATCAGGGGTCATGTTTTCAGGTTTCTCTCTGCAACCAGGAAGGCTAGAAACGTACTTCATTTTTTAAAGGAAGGCTGACGTTCTCGTGTTCTCCCTGTGAATTCAGGCGCTGGGGCTGCTAGGAAAACGCCTACTCTCAGGAGACTCCTGGGAGCTGGCAACACTGACATCTCAGATAAGGAAATGGGGAAAGGCCCTTCTCGGGATTTTGTGAAACAACAGCGCACGGTTTGAGGCCTCTTGGCCAGGCTCCCATCTACAGAGAGCTTCACTTTGTGTGCTTGGAGCTCTCCAGGGTAAGGGACAACTCATCAGTTTAGGGCCAGGGAAATGTCACCGTACCTGACCTCCCGCCCAGGTTACTGGGCCAGTTCGGTGCACTGGAGAAGCCCCTTCCTGTTCCTGACCGAGGGGGCTGCGGTGAAAGCAATCTCTAAGCCCAACCACTTGCCCTTGAACGCTCTGGGCTCTTGATGGACAAGCAAGGGAAGAGGCCGGCACCCCACTGTATCTGCCCTGATCTGGAGGGGCCGGCTCTAGTGTGAGAGAGGAATTCCCTCCGGCCTGGGCCTCTGCACCCAGACCACCAGCAAAAGGGCCCTGCAGTGCTGCCAGCAGCATTTCGTGAGTTGCTGACGTTTTTGTTTTGTCCTCACTAGAGCTGAACTTCTGTGAAAAGTGCAGAGTGAATCCAGGGAAACCTGGCATGGGTGAACAGCCCCTGGCTGAAGAGTGGTGAGTGTGGGGCCAGGGCTGCCACGTGAACTGTGTCTTTCCATCCTTGGCATGGAGAGGCCATAGGAAATATGCTCACACGCTGGCATCGCCCTCAGATCGGAGACTGGGCACATTGTGGGAATGGGGCCATTGACTGAGGATAAAAGCCGCTGTCTGTGTGGGCAGCCTGGCTGCACATAGAGGAGGAAACATCTGAACTCAGTAGCAGGGATTTCATTAGCAAGGCTCGGTCTCTGGGGTGTGCTGCTGCTACTGAGGCAAAACATCTTCCTGGAGAGCCAGGCTATCGTGGGGTGGAGCTGGAGCTAATGCTGATGCAGAGCACCAAGGTAAGGTCTTTGCACCATTGAAATCCCGCTTAGGCCCTCAGCATAGGGTTTAAGTGTCACATGGCCCTTCTATACAGGAATGAGCTTCACCCGTAGTGAACTGCCCCCATGATGTTCTGGAGTTCACCCCAGCTCTGTGCACACCCCGGTTACGCCTACGCAGTGAACTGCAGCCCACGGCAGCACGTCTCGGGGCTCGCACTGTGGCACGAAACGTAACTGTGGGGATGTTTGGACTCTGAAGCCTAGTGACAGGGCTGAGCTTCAGAGCCCAAGCCGTCACGTCTACACAGTTGATTTTAGTGCTATTGTGCAAGCCCCACAAGCCTGCGTGTGTCAGCCCAGGTTCTGGGATTCACTGCCGCGGGCTGTGGAGACGTACCCACCCCAGTCTCCCTGCTCTGCTTAGGCACGTTTTCCAGGGCAGAGCAGAGCCTTTTCAGTTGTCTAAACTGGTAATTTTCTGAACCGGACTCCTAAGAGTTAACTTTGATCATGTAACTTCTTGTGCAGGAGAAGTTCCTAAAGTTCCCTGACCCAAACCATGGTCTCTGGGATTGTTCAGCCTTTGTGCAGAAAACCAGGAGGTTTATATAGTTGTTTATTGGTAAAGAAGTGTATTATATAAAGTGGAGTTTCTGCAATTGCCAGTTGGGCATTAATCACAGCTGGAGAAAATTCAGTACAATGGAACCAATTAACTGAAGGCTGCAAAGGAACAGAACTGTTAAAATGAAATCGTTCTCAGTCAGCTGAACAGCTGAAGGAGAAAAAGGAAAATCTGATGACAAGTACAAATGATGGCTATGGACCACTGGCCATGTGTGCACCAGAAACTAATCCACTGACGACTTACAGTGCATCTCCTGAAAAAGATCAAAACAAGACGTACACCTTCCTAGAGCTGGCACACCGGGACCAAAATACATATTCCAGACACGCTCCTTTCTCCAACCCAGGGCATCTCGGGTTAAACTATGACAAACACTGGTCATACTGTGTCAGCTTTTAGACTTGCATTTCCAGCTGCCTTCCTGGAGGAAGACGACTGCAGCAATCAGGAAAATGCAGCAGTTGCTGAAGGAAATAATGTCCTGTGGCCTGACCCTTGCTCCATGAGTAACCTTATTCATTCACGCAGCCCCACTGAGCAAAGCAGAGTGTCTGCTTCAATGAGGGCTACCTTTGGCCATGCAGGTTTGCAGGGCTAGATCCACAGGCTGGAAATGTGGCGAAGCGGTGTGTGCATTACACATTGCACGGTGAGGTACCTGCTCCTGGCTAGGGAGCGGGGCTGTTGAAGAAATGATATGATGATGATGATTATTTTACTGTCCTGCACAGAGTGTTCATAGGCTGCCAGCTGCAGAAAGATTTGAGGAATGCAAAGCTCTGGAGCCTGATGCTTGAGTGTGGCGCTGCTGGAGGGAACTGGGAGGATCACCCCAGTGTAAGGAAGGGGGTTCCCCCGGCCTGTGTTGAGTCTCTGGAGAGGCTCTTACGCCATCACTATCCCTGAAGAAAGGAGTGTGGGCATAGCTTTCCTCAGATGCCAGAAAATATCATCATGCCACTATATCAACCCATGGTACGCCCTCCCCTGGAATACTGCCTGCAGTTCTGGTCGACCCAGCTCAGAAAAAAATGTGTTAGAATTGGAAAAAGTACAGAGAAGGGCAACAAAAAATATTAGGGAATGGAACAGCTTCTGTATGAGGAGAGATGAAAAAGACTGGGGCTGTTCAACTTAGAAAAGAGATGACTAAGGGGGGGGATCTGATAGAGGTCCATAAAATCATAGATGGTTTGGAGAAAGAGAAGAAGGAAGTGTTATTTACCCCTTCACCTAACACAAGAACCAGGGGTCACCCAATGAAATTAACAGGCAGCAGGTTTAAAACAAACACAAGGAAGTACTACACCCAACACATAGTCAACCTGTGGAACTCATTGCCAGGGGATGTTGTGAAGGCCAAAAGTATAACTGGGTTCAAAAAAGAATTAGATACGTTCCTGGAGGATAGGTCCATCAATGGAAATAAGCCAAGAAGGTCAGGAACACAACCCCACACTCTGGGTGTCCCTAAACCTCTGAGTGCAAGAAGCTGGGACTGCACAATAGGGGATGGATCACCTGATAATTGCCCTGTTCTGTTCATTCCCTCTGAAGCATCTGGCACCTGCCACTATCGAAAGACAGGACACTGGGCTAGATGGATCATCGGTCTGACCCAGTATAGCCGTTCTTTGTGTCATTTTTGGCGACTGGCATCCTGCATAACCAAGAGACTATTTTAACACATGCCAGGGGACCTGTCTGGGGTGGGAGCAGTGCGAGTGTTATTCCATCTTTGCATGCAGCCCCCCAGGACCCGTTGTCTGTGCTGTGTGCTCCTTGGCAGTAGCTGGAGCTTTGGCCCCTATTTGTAACAGGCTTTATTTTGTGTTTGTAAAATTCAGCGATGGATTTGCTCCCCCAGCAGTCCAGGAGCCTTAACCTGGAGCCTTGCCCACTGCCTATTTGGGGTCGGGAAGGAATTTTCTTCCAGGTCAGATTGGCAGAGACCCTGGGAGTTTTTCACCTTCCTCTGCAGCACGGAGCACGAGACACCTGTAGGTTTAAACTAGTGTAAATGGTGGATTCTCTGTAACTTGACGTCTTTAAATAATGATTTGAGGTATTCAGTTACTCAGCCAGAGGTTATGGGTCTACTACAGGAGTGGGTGGACAAGGTTGTGTGGCCTGCGACATGCACGAGGTCAGACTAGATGATCATGAATGGTCCCTTGTGATCTTAGGGTCTATGAGCCTTTGAGCAGCCACCTCCAGGGAAGAGAAAAGACCCATGCTCCATTCCTTGGCTTCGCTGCTATCACTGTGTAGTGGAATGTTAAACTGTACTGTACTGTTCAGCCACTAGGTGGTGCTCTGTGTAAAATACCTTATTTTAGCTCACCTCAGTTTAAAAGAAAAGAGGTGGACAAATTGGAGAGAGTCCAGAGAACAGCAGCAAAAATAAGACGTTTAGAAAACGTGACCCGTGAAGAAAGGTTGAAAGAACTGAATATGTTTAGTCTAGAGAAGAGAGAGGGTTTTTTTGGGGGGGGGGGTATGAAAATCTTCAAATCTGTAAAAAAGTTATCAAGAGGACGGTGATCAATTGTTCTCCATGTTCACTGAGGGTAGGACAAGAAATAATTGTTATAGTTTGCAGCAAAGGAGATTTAAGTTGGATATTAGGAACATTTTTCTAACTAAGGATAATTAAGCAGTGAAACAGGTTACCGAGGGAGGTTGTGGAATCCCCGTCAGATTAGACAGACACCTGTCAGGGATGGTCTAGGTTTACTTGGTCCTGCCTCAGCGCCGGGATGGCCTCTGGAGGTCCCTTCCAGCCCTACGTTTCTATGATTCTATGAAAACAGAGAAACTTTTCCTGCTAGAAAAGCCAGAGCAAGGTACAAATTTAGAGATGATTTCCGAGCCTTTTGGTATGTGCAGCTGCTGTCACAGAACAAGGGATTCATGCCCTGCATTGTGCGCTCTCCACTTCCTTCCCGAAAGCAGCTAGAATGGAGTCTGCACAAATGCTGCAAAACCAGTGATCAACAGGGACACAAAATTTGCTGGAGTAGTAAGAGGCTGGATGATCCTGCAAGCAAAAGGATTGCAGGTGCGTTGAGATGGGAAAGATAGGCTTGTGTCCCTGAGCAGGTTAATAAGGTCACTAGTGACATTTCAGGGGAGACTGGCTGGCTGGTGAAGAGACATTGAGCCTTTTCACCTCCGAATTACTGGTCCCAATCCAAATTCATCACAGTCTGAATGCTGTTCGGCAGCCAGTCGGTGGATGCACTCCTCCATCACCCAGCCACCACCATAACCATTGGAAAGATCAGATGGGGCCATCATCATGGTCTCTTTTGGCCTGCAAATCTGTGCATGAAGAACTGGAACTAAGTAGTCCCACTGTTGGTAGACTTAGCAGAGGGACTGATGGCTGAATGGGCTATGGAGACCATTTCCCTCTTGCCTACAAAGACGGGTTCCTTCTTGTTTAGGGTAGAGCGGTGTGAATGAAGCTGCTTTGCTGATGCCCATGTGGCACCTGTGTCAAGACAGAGATGCTCTCCAAGGCATTCGGGCTGTCGCCTTTCTCACTTGCAAAATACAAAAGGGAAAAAATGCATTTTGCTTATTTAGTTGGAGCAGTGATGTGTTGGGTTTTTAAACATAACCCACTGTAGAACGAGGGGAGCAAGCTGAGGCTGGGAAGAGGACTGAGAGGGGCTTCCTCCCGCAAGTACAGCCGTCCAGAAGTAGCATCTCAAAAGCACTTGGAAACCAGGCAGAAGCACAAAATGCAGGACAGACTCTAAAATAACCCTCCCTCTGGAGCCACTGATCTGCACAGTCATCTCTGAACATGCTCCAGATGTAGGGATTCATTTGCAATTCGTGAACGCTGCTTCTGGAGCTCACCGTGTGCTGACGGTCGTTTGCAAGGCTGCCCCTTTGGAGACTGGTGTTAACTGGTGTTGAGCACTTTAAAGAAAGGTCTCAGGAAGGGATAGGGCAGAGCCAGCCAAGTCTGGTTAAAGTACATGATAACAGGATGCAAGCTGCATGCATTGACGTTCAGTTCAGACTGACCTTTAAAACCAAACAGGTTGGTCCGTGAAATATTTATGCTTTTCTGCCTCCATTAAAGCGGACACCAAACGATAGCCTTGCAGACACTGATGTAGTAGCAGCGACGTTGTAATTACATTTTCAGTGACCAGATTGCACAGGGCACCTGGGGGGGCAATGGAGCTCTCAGCCTTCCTAATGTGGAAGGAACACATAAGAGTTGTTCTAACAGTAATTGGCGAAGCAAAGCGCCGAGTGAGGAGGCTGTGAACAGAGAGAGCCAGGGAGCTGAGCTTTAAATAGATGGATATTAAACCTCCGCAGAGCTTTGCTGCTGTGTGGAAACAGCCTCTGGTTTTTATACTTTCATTTAAAAGTAATAATAAAGCTAGCCAGGAGAGTCATTTGTTTGTGAGACCCAGCAGGGCCCAGGAACTGCTGAATCAGAGTGACTATGATCAGAATCTTCTGCCCTGCATTGCCAGGGGCTCTGGTACATCACAAAGCCGACAGGACACTTCACGGCTCATTCTCACATAAGAACAGAAGGCTCTGGCCTTGGCTACACTGGTGCTGTACAGCGCTGCAACTTGCTGTGCTCAGGGGTGTGAAAACGCCCCCCCCCCCCCGAGCGCAGCGAGTGCAGCGCTGTAAAGCGCCAGTGTAATCAGAGCCTGCAGCGCTGCACGCTCGCTCGAAGCGCTGTAAGCTGTTCCCCTCGGAGAGGTGGAGTAAATACAGTGCTGCGAGAGAGCTTTCGCAGCGCTGGCGGCATGACTACACTCGTGCTTCACAGCGCTGCTGCGGCAGCGCTGGGAAGTCCTGAGTGTAGCCAAGGCCTCAGGCACAGTCTGAGGACAGTGCTGACCTCTGCTTCAGTCCTGAAGATCTTCCCTTCAGAAAATAGTGAGGGACAAACTCCGGAGGGCAGGGCACCGTGGGACCTTGGATGGTGTGATGGGGGAGTGTGTCTATGAAGTGGGGAGCTCCAGATGGAGGCACTGAGTGAGCCCGGGTGCAGACTTGGGCTGCGTAATCCTAGGCTATACAGCACTACCCTCTTTCTAATGCTGCCGTGTGTTTTTACAGCACCTAGCGCACTGAGGCCCTTGTCCAGGAGCTTACTGCATTACAGTGAATACAATCACTGATGCTGCTCGATGGGCAGGCCAGGCACAGGCTGCAAACTGCCTGTGCCCCCTCGGATCTCGTCATGGGCTCAATGGCTTGTGGAAGACACCTTTTAAACCGGCAGATTCGCTCTTCTCTTTGCTCTGGGGAATCACACCTGCTGATGGTGCTGAGCAACATTCGGCAGTTGGTGATGCATGTCAAAATCCGGTTTCCTCCGAGCTGTGTGCTCTTTCACTTGGGTGTTGCTCTGTGTATGCCAGCATTATTGACAGGCTGGGTTGGTTTGGTTTTTTTTCTTAATTGTCTATCATAAATAAATGGCAAGTGGATGCTGACTCTGCTCTTAAACCATCCCTGGTATCTTCACGCCCTCAGGCACTGCATGTACAAAGCTTGTCCACCTGCCTGACGTCTCTTACAGTGCCTCTGAAGCATTACAGTTTGGTTTCACCACCCCCATCCCTGCCTGCTTCCTCTCCTGTGGATGACGAGAGGCTCCTTTCTTGGCAGTACTGATTGTGCAGCCTTCACAGTTGAAGGATGCTGTTAATTTCCTCCTTCTGATTGGCTCACGTGTCTCTGATCCCCGTCCAACAAGTGGAGGTTTATAGAAATTTGCTGAGCCAGATACTTCCTCTTTGCAGCAGAGATGGACTTGTGTTCCTACTGCCGACAGCCCGGCCATCTTTACTACTTCATTGTTTGCATTGTGATTTTTCTCAGCAGAGCCACTGGCAATATCCGAGTTGCTATGTTCTATTTTTAAATGCAGCAATGCAGTCACACTAGCTAGGTCCTTGGGAAAACAGTGATTCAGGGGAGGCAGTGTTCAGATTATAGTGTGCAGCACTACAGGACTACTAATGCAACATCATCACATCTCTCAAAATCAGCTTCTGTAAAGATCTTCCCCAAAAACCAGCTTGTACTCTGCAGCCCAGAAGTGCACACACTGCAAGGGAAAACTGATTCTGATGCCGATTACAACCAGCCAGCAGGGAGGATGGTATTGTCATTAAAGCCTAGTGCTTGGAGTCAGGATGCTTAGGTTCTATTCTTGAGTCGGCCAGTGATTTCCTGTGTGACCTTGAACAAGTCACTTAACTCCTCTGGTAGGTCTACACTCAGGCAGCATGCGGAGTACAGACACTGCACGCTCAGCTAGCAAGGCTATAAATAGCTGTGTAGATGGGGAGCCACATAGGGTGACTAGACAGCAAGTGTGAAAAATCAGGACAGGGGGTGGGGGGTAATAGGAACCTATATAAGGAAAAACACCCCAAAATCGGGACTGTCCCTATAAAATTGGGACATCTGGCCACAGCTTAGGCCAGGCGAGTGCCCTACACACCTGAACCCGCAGGGTACGTACCCTACACGGCTCTCTACACATCCAAGCAGCGCCTCCCACTCTACCCTGCAATTATTAGCAGTGGAATGTCCCACTGCCTCAGCTTTCCCTGTGGCCTGTAGTAACCCAGGTAGTAGTGCCTGTACACTACACACCGCCCCATGTGCCGCTGGAGCGTCAGTTTCCTCATCTGTGAAGAGAGGATAATTACAGGGTCCTACATCACAGGAGTGTTGGGAGGGTAAATTTCGTAGGGCTCAAGTGTCCCATGGGAGGCTGTGTGGCCCAGTGGACAGGGCACTGGACTGGGAGTCAGGAGCCCTGGTTCTATTTCTGGCCCTGCTGCATGACCTTGAACAAGTTCCTTCACCTCTGGTCCCCCGCCCATCCTTTGCCTGTCTTGTATATTTAGAGTGTAAACTCTTCAGGGCAGGGACAGTCTTTTACTCTATGTTCGCAGAGTGCCTAGCACAATGGGGCTGCATTAGGGACGTTATTTGACAGTTCTGCACAATGGGGATTCCAGCACCTTCCTTTGAACATCTGATGCTGGCCAGCGTTAGAGACAGTCACTAGACTAGACAGACCACTGGTCTGATTTGGTATCACCTATGCTGTGGTATCTGGTATTCCTATGCTCATGTGAAAGCATTCCTGACTATTGCAATTAGCTGCTAATTTACAGAATAGTTGCACGCTATCTGTGATCCTGGCCTGTCACATGCAGACTGTGTAGAATTGTTCAAGGCCAGTATTACTTCTGTGCATTGCACTGAGCTGAGTTTCACAGCTTTTGTTCCAATTGTCATCCCTTTGCCCGAAATGTTTCTGGAAGTGGTGGGGGAAGAAGGTGGATGAGTCAACTCTGAAACACAAACCTTTCCTCCAAGGTAATGCAAAGATTTCGCCCCGCAGCTTGGATCTTCATCTGCAAACATTCTGCTCTGGAAGGCTGAGATTGTCCTAGCAGCAATTGACTCAAAGCTGATAATGCCAGAATTTGTAACAAACCTGCTGCCAAATTCCTGTGCATTCCACCCTGGCACTTTGTGAATCTGGGAGGTGTCGGGAACCTGGTCCACCTCTCGCTGATGTGTGGGAAGTAATGAACTCAGGACAGTCGGTCTAAGCTCTGATGATTCTTAGAGCCTGATCCCACTTTATGGGAAGATTCCCAAGGGACTGCTTCAGAGGCATTTGTTTATGGAGAGTTATCACCTGGCTAGTGTTTACTGGCTCAGCTTATTTTCGCAGGGAATTTGGTCACATCCCAAGGCGAGGCTGAGATCTCTTTTAAAAACACCTTTCTTTAATAAATAAATGGTTTGCCCTGGGAAGGCTCCTCCAGGGAGGTTTTAAAAGCCTCAAATATCAACCCAAGCTAATGGAGCCAGAATTTCCCTGGAAAGTGTCTAGGGCAGGGGTTTGCCCCAGTTACTGTTCAGATACCACTGCCCAGCTCCCTGCTCTACCCACATGCTGGTGACCTTTCGGGTGGAGTGAGGACAGTGTGTGCTTTCTGAAGAGCTGGTATAGTGCATGCTTGTGGTTTGGATAGTAAGACCACGAGTCTGTTCCTTCTGCATGGGCAGAGCACAGAACCTTAGAAATAGCCCGTGGCCAATATACCCTTTTCTCTTTGTTTGGCCAACAGTTGCAGGCCTGGGCCTGTGCTCAGGCATATGGCTGAGGGTCAGCACCCTATGTAAGCTTGCAAGCCCAGAGACGGCTGCCAGGCTGACCTCGCCTCTACTACTATTCCCAATGACTAGGCATGCACAAGGGGGGAGACAGTATCTGTCTGGGGGCTGGCAAGAGGGTGGGGGGATTAATTCTGCTCTTCAGATATCAAAGACATCTTCACCTCTTTTAAGTGGGCCACTCTAACACTCCTGCGCAGCAGAACCGTGTTTTCTTTTGGCATGTCGGAGAGACGCAGGGCCTGCTGAGGACCTACGCCCGCTGAGGATCTCTAGTTGTTATGTTGCTGTGGAAGCATATCCACAATTCAATTTCCACACTGCTCAGAGGTGGTTAAAATGCCAGTCGGGTCTCAAAAAACCAGGGAGGTCCCACATTGGAGCAGGACATGCAGCCACAGTGGCTGTACCAGGCCCAGAGGTCTGTGCTGCCTCTGGGATGGGAAACCTCATGCCCTGCAGAAGGTGGGGCGTGGGGACTCCTGTCCGGGAGAGTGGCCTCCTGAAAGTCAGGTGTGCTGTTTGTCCACAGTGTCTATGGGTCTGGGTAGAGGAGGAAACTCCCTTGCCCACGAGTGCACCGTGTTTGCTGTGTTAGCAGTTATTGGCAGGGTCTCTTGGCTCATCGAGTCCCTCCTGCTGTATCGTGGCAGGATACAGATACTGCCCGGGGCTGAGTCCCCTGACCCAGGCTGGCGTAAATGAGGCATACTTCTGCGGAGTTAGACTGGTGCGAGCGAGAGGAGAGTCCCGCTCCTTGGGACCAATCCTCCTCTGCCTCTGTGCACTCCGTCTACACACCATTGCAACATGGGTGCCAAATGCTATCAGAGCGGAACGGTCGCATTTTACACCCCACGCATGGGGCGAGGCCAGGGGGAATTGGGCCCCTGGTGTTCAGCCAGGCTCTAGGAGCGGCGTGCGGGAGACATTCAGAAGCAGTCACATGCTTGTGGTCAGCATTACCCGATCTCTGCAGGACTGTAGCGGTCCCTCCGTGGGCAGTGCCCGTGTGAACTGCTCTGAGCAGCAGCCCCTAAGCAGCAAACATGCCGCATGGTGAAAAGAGAACCGAGAAGCCCAGCTGCTCCCCCACTCCCATCAGAAATGCAGAGGAGCTGATGTTTAACCAGTCAGCCAGCTCACTTCAGAAACGCCCGCTCGACAAGAAGGCAAGAGAAACCCCAGCGAAAGCAGAAGGGAAAGCGAGGTGGGGGGGGGGGGCAGGAATGAAAGTTCATCTCAACGACAGCATGAAAAAACACAAGGCAGCTCCATCGGGTGCAGCATCTTTGTGTCTGACCCCCCTGGGTACCGAGATAAATAGAGCCACTGTGAGAGGAGCCTGAGATTCCTCGAAGTGCACTGGGGGGAGGGGGGGTCTCTGTGTGCAGCTATAATTTACCTGGAAGAGCTGGGGTCCTAAGGAGATCTGGGCTATAGCGAGCGAGAGGGAGGATAAATAGTGACCGAATCCAAGGCAGTGATTACTCACTCCCAGAGCGGATGCTCTGTTGCTATGGCATGGGTGGGGGGAGTTACTCTGAATTCGCCTCTCCCCTTGGTGTTTTTAACTTAGCAAGCCTGAAGTCTGCTCGCTTCACCCCGCAAATCGGTCACAACCAGTCTCCAAGCAGCAGGGGAAATAAGCTTCCCGTGCGACAAGGATGGGAGGCGCAGAGCCAGGCGCCCTCCCTGCCAGCGAGAGTAGTACAGTCCGAGGGGGAGGCTCTTTGGAGAATGTACAGTCTGTGATCTGGCAGCCAGCTGATTCTAGCATTCAGGGGGCTTAGATGGAGCGAAGACGGCTGAGGTGGAGGAGCAGGTTCTGCTGACAAGGGTTTGTGCAGCGCCTTGGAAATCTGGGACAAATCGCTCCTTTCTGTTGCCATTGTTTGGAAGTGAAAGTCAGCGCCGCTGTTTAAGTTTCGGCGACAGGAGCTTGCAGCATCTGGAAGAGTCTCCGCAGCTCTGCAGGCAGCCTGCCCCAGAGGAAGCTGCCGAGAGCGGGGATCCGATGGTTCACTTTTAACCACATCCGTGCCTCAGCTAGAAATATTTACAGGCGTTTGTCACCGTTTCCCTCCATTTTGAAAAGAATCCCCTGGCAGCCGGAGCTGGGAAAACTGCTCTCATGGCGTTTAGCCCCTGGCAGATCCTCTCCCCAGTCCAGTGGGCCAAGTGGACGTGGTCTGCTGTGCGAGGGGGGGGTGCTGGAGACGGTGAGGATGGTGGGGTAGAGCGAGAGATAGAGGAGGACGACTCGCAGGCAGAGACCAAATCATTGAGTTTCAGGCAAGTATGCAGCATCCCTGCTTTGCTAGGACTCAGCCTTTGAACTTGTCACAGTCCCATTAATCTCCAGTCCCCGCTGACTTGCACGTGTAATGGCATTCAGAGCACGATGCATCCTTCCAGGGACAAAATGCTCTGCTGTGGCTCCGTGAAGTCCCATGTACTGCGTCTGCCCTGCTTGTCAGCTTCTCCCTTAAGAGCTTGTTGGCTATTCAGTGTATTGAATGTTCATCATTTGCATCTGCCTTTGCTAATTCTGCCCTTCCCTTCAGCTCCCTAGACGGTGTGTAGTGTTAGCGTTATTAATTCCCAGCCCCCTGGGATCTGCGCTCCTTTTCGGAAACGTTCAGCTTCGTGGATTTCAGGCACCCTTTTTAGTCCCACAGAGATGCAGCAATCGTAGGGGAAGGGAGTTGTGGCAGAGCAGTCCGGCAGGTCCCAGCAGCTGCTCTGACATGGTGCTCTCTGGTCTCAGTGCAAATGCTAGCAGACATGAAACACACAGGTAAAGGCTTGTTTTCTGAACTTCCCAACATCCAGAGCAGCTGAAGCTTTAGAGGAAGGGGCTCCAATCGGAGGTGCCATGTCCCAGGGGTCACTGACCCATGCTGAGATAGCCAGTGTGTGTTTTCACATAAAAACAATCTGTGCGCAAGGTACCAAAGTGTAATGGTGCTATGTGACTAATCTCTGATAGATGGGCATCTGGGGCAAGGAGGCTGGAAGGGAAGTTTCAAGGGGAATTGATTGTAACATGGTTTCACCTCCTCTACCTTTTCCATTGGTTACCATGGTGTGTTGGGAATGAATCACTCCAGCCACGGGATGTCATCTGCAGATCGGTTGATTTGCTGGTCGGCCTGGGAGCTGGAATCCAGTCTGGTTGGATATTTAGGGAACATATGCGAAGCATTTCGGAGCTAGCCTTGAAAGTGGTAATTCTTCATTCTTTTCCCCTCCTTGGCAGCTCGGATTCCGAAGGCAATTTTGAGACCCCTGAAGCAGAAACCCCAATCCGGTCACCTGTAAAGGAGATCTGTGACCCATCACTGGGATTGGATGCAGCCGAGGCCAGGACCCAAGGTAAAGAGATGCCATGAATCTTCTGGTCTCATTTTATTCTGCTTTGGATGCAGAAAAGGGGTTGGGGCTGGGGAGGGGAAGTTGTTCTCTTGAATAATGCTTGCCAGGTGTTTGCAGTTCCTGGGCTGGATAGTTTAAATTCAGATGCTCCAGGCTATGCACCTGCTGCAAAGGGCCATTTTAAGTTGAGTGAAATGTTGATTTATTGAACAGTTTTGAGGGGCCAAGGTCTGCACTGACATGTGACAGAGTCAGTTCGATTTCCCAGCTCGTGCCCTTGTGGTGCGCAATTATAATCAGGCTGTTTTGCAATAGTTGGTCACACCCACCCGCTACCCCGGAGCGGAGATAAAGAGCAAGCGGGAATGTGGCAATATGGCGAAGATGTTTATAGATCCGGTTTTGTGAGTTACCCCGAGGAGCTGAGGCTTTTTCCCATGGCACAATGGAGAGCACAGCATGCAGCCAGAAGCTGCTCAGTCTAATAGAAGGGAGCAAAGGGTATTTTCAGACTCTTCTTTTTCAAAGTGCCCTCCCTAACACCTTCCTGAAAACCCCGCCTGGGTAAATATGTCTCTTGTTGGCTTGGGGAGTCACTTGATAGTCAGCTGATTGATGGGTGCCATTCAGCGGGCAGGCCCTTTGCCGTTTGCAATGGCACAACTCCGCCCCCTTTCACAGTAGTTGATGCGATGTTTCATCCCTCAACCCTTCCTCATTACCGTCTGCAGCTAAGATTTTGTTGCATGGGGAAAGGGGATTTTATAATCTCAGTGTCACGGTGCAGAGATGAACAGAAATTGACCTCTGGATACCCGGGACTGATTGAGTCACAAATTAAGTGGATTTGGGTGTCTCACTTTAGTTGCTCCTGGGCATTTGTCCAGGTAACAGAAGCACAGCTGGACAATCTGACAAGATAGCCTGTGCATTGTAAGCCCAGATCTAGAATAACAGGTGACGGCTGAGGTGTATTGGCAGAGCTGGGGTGCGGTGTGGGGAATTAACACTGAAATAGAAGGGGCTCCGACCAGCCAGCATTGAAGGGCTTTGGCAGAGCTGTACAAGGAATCTCACGCTGTGCGGATGGTATTGCGTATAAACTGTGTGCAGAAGTAGTCAGAATCCACTGCTCTGACAGGAAACTGTAGGTTGAATATACTGAAAAAGAGTAACAGCCATGTTAGTTCTGAATGCCAGGAATCCTATCTGAATTTACCTCTGTTCAAATGCTGGCCCTAAAAGGGGTTGGAATGTGCATACCTCTCATGCACTAACAGTTTTTATTAGTTTTAGTTCTCCCCAGTATGGTCGCTGTTAAAATTTTAGAAACTTAAAATCTCTGATCCTCATTGTTTAAAAAACAGCCAGTGAGAGCTGCAGAGAACCAAGGGCTTCCTTGCCCAGTCAGGTTTTCCTGTCTCTATGGCTGCTATCCACCAGGATCCCATGATACAATGGTATCATAACTGCATCTCATTCCAGTCATCTGCTCTCTCCCACACACTGCCACCCTGCACTACTGGGTGCTAGCCAGCCCTTCACACTCCCGGATCGAATTTCTAAGTGGAAATCAGGGTTAATGCCTCCGTGAGACTTGGTGCTGTTGTCAAATCCCATATCTACATCTGCTTCTTGTTGCAATGTGGTGGCTTTGTAAACCATGTGAAAGGCTATCTGTGAAAAGGATTCAGTGGGACCTTCCCCACACACCCCACTCATCCATCCAATCTGCAGGGCAGGTGATTGAATCATATCAGAACATGGTGACTTGTAGACCTCCAAGGCCATATGTAGGAGGGTAGGAACGGCCCAGTGCAGTGTCTCTGGGTGAGAGGGTAGCTGGGGACATGGTGTACATTGGGACTAGCCACTCTCACTGGGCACGCAGTGCTGGCTTGGTGACCTGATCTAGTCTCTGCCCTCCCTCACCCAACACGGACTCATTGCCCTGGTGTTTAGCTCACAGGCGTTTGCTGATTGCTGGGTTTGTAATTCACCTTCCTCGAGCTGCAGCTGGTTACCTCTGCTCCATTAGGTTGTTGTTTCAGGCAATGGGGCGCTGTGACTGGTGGAAACATTCTAGGCTGTGACTCCGTCGAGCTCAAGAGTTGGAGCTGCTCCTTATTGTGATGTTCCCTGTACTCTGGCCCACCATCGGACCCCAGTACCCAGTGAATGCAGTCAGCGCTGGGGTCAGCAGCCAGGCCTTTTCAGTGGAGGGACCATCCATCATTAGTGACCCTGGTCTCCTGCTATTGCTGGGGCAGAGACCCTAGTGCTAGTCCAGCTAGACTGGCAGCAGGTGCTGTTTGTGTGCCTCAGTGGAGAGGTCCGCGCACTCTTACTGCCAAGGGCTAGCAGCGCAATCCTTTACTTTTTAGAAAAGCCGGAGGTTACTCCATTTGTAGGCTGATGTTCTGGGGCGCAGAGGGTGGGATTTCTCAGGAGATTTTCTTTGCAAGATTTCTGATCATCTCTGCAAAGACTCTGGCCTTGGCTACACTGGCAATTCACAGCGCTGCACTTGCTGCGCTCAGGGGTGTGAAAAAACACCCCCCCTGAGCGCAGCGAGTGCAGCGCTGTAAAGCGCCAGTGTAATCAGCGCCTGCAGCGCTGCACGCTCCCTCGCAGCACTGCAAGCTATTCCCCTCGGGGAGGTGGAGTACTTGCAGCGCTGCGAGAGAGCTCTCACAGCGCTGGCGGCGCGACTACACTCGCGCTTCACAGCGCTGCTGCGGCAGCGCTGTGAATCCGCGAGTGTAGCCAAGGCCTCTGGCTCAAGGAAGCACATTGCACAAGGCCTCAGGGAGACACTTAAACATTTTAAATGTCTCAGAGAACAGCATTTTGCAACTGATTTTCCCGGGAAGCACTATTCCTAAAATCTACTGCCCGGGCCAAAATTCAGTGCACAAATGAACTGGCTCCTCATGGTATCCCGGACAAAGGCTGCAGTGTTCCTGGGCTGTACTGCAGGGCATGTGGCTGGGGCTGCTGAGAAGGGAGGGTAACCAGTTGCACTGTCTAGGAAGTGTTGTATTTATGCTCCCATTCACTGACAGCTGAATGTCCAGGGCGAGCTACATACCGGTGCTGCTGCTGGTAAACAGGAGGGGTTTTGCCACTGGCTGCTAGAGCCAGCTCCTCATGGGCATGCGCGGCAAATTGCATGAGTGGCACATGGACCGAGGTCTTGTTGGAAGGTCACCTCGTACGGATGGCTCCTGGTGAGCTTGTCCCTTTCCGATAGACCACATCCCCAGGGCAGGATGCTGGGGAACTGATTTAGGACAAATGTAGTCTCTGTTGGGTTCAGCTGCTGCCAGCTGTGTCTGCCTCAGGCTCTAGATGAAATAGATCCATTAGAAAACACGAACCTCACCAGGATACACAAACCCAACTCCAGCCACGTGGACTTGGGTCTCTGGAGCTCTTGGCCTGGGAGCAATTTGGAACTGCTGATGGAGTGAGGCAGGCACAGGCCTGCGGTAGTTCACAGCAGTGGTAGCAGTCACCATCTCTGTCCGGATAAGCTCTTAGTATCACATTGAACATCGCAGCTGAAAAACAGTCAGTTAGGAGGCTCAATCCATTGCCCTCCAGCGAAGTTTCTTGAAACGATGGAGTGAGGTCACTCATGATGCATATACTATGCTCGGAAGGCTTCCTGGGATATAAGGCTACTGGACCTTAGCTAATGCATACATTAAACCCTCCTCATAACAATGCATCTTGGTTCCCCGGGAGGTTGGGAGGGCAGTGTATTTAGCACAGTCTGCACGCGAGCTGCCTGGCGCTCAAGAGCTGTGGTAGCTGTCATTGATACAATAATCAGGAGTCAATCCAGTTTAATGACTGCTTATCAGGGTTTAAACAACAGAGGTATCAGGAACAGCGAGACCAGGGTGCCAGGAGTGTTTGGGAAATGGCTGCTGTCCGAAGGCTTCATGCACAGACATGCCACAGCCGTTCCCAGTGCTCAGATGGGTTAGTGGGACTAGAAACTCATTTATCCACATAAAATTGTGATATCATCAGTATGTAGAAACAAAATTAGGTTACGAAACCTGTAAGGACAAAAGCACTGAATGGGGGAGGCCTGTTGCACAGACAGTCCAACTAGGGATAGATACACGGCACCCTGCATTGTCAGAGTCAGAGATACAGAACATCCCACTCATCTGTCAGGGCAGGCCACTGGCTCATTCTCTCTTCCCACACAAAATCTTCTTAACTCTTTTCCTTTATCATCCAGGACTATAGAGACCCTAATTCTGCCCTATTCTCTCTAAAGACACCTCCTTCTTCTCTCCTACAGAGTTAGTTTTCACAAGGAATACAGCAGAAGGACTCAAAACAGATCCTGGATTGTAGCAGCTCTCACCAGCGTTTACTTCTGTTACCCGTGATTCAGGCTCATGTTATACTGTATATTAACAGCATTATCACTGGTTGGTTTGTAAAGCACCATTCACAAGTATCCTAATGCTTAACAGCAACATTGACTTAAAACAGACCAGTGTCTGTTAAACAACAGTGAAAAACCAGCAGAGAAAAGCTTTAAAAGTATGAGCTGAGTCTGCAGTCCAAATATCCCGGGCTTGCTCAGTGTCTGAGCCCTGCCAAAGAAGAGGGACGTGTGTGACACATGGAGCACACAAAGAATGAGTCAAATGTAAAGGCTATAGATAGTAAAGGGTTGTTCTCCTAGGCACTTGGCATGCAGGGCTGTGGGGAATCATTGCTGGTTCATTTGGCTGGAATGTGTAGAATAAAAAGGGAACAAGGTCTTTGCAGCATGTTGCTGCTGCCAGTTTTTATTGACTCATTTGGAAGTGTCAGAGGATGGGGGGTTTGGGGCTGTGCTTGGGTTAGTCAGTAGTTGCATTTCATTCTCTAGACTAGCGAGTACTGTTGTTATTGTACGTGTGTATAAGGTGGCCACCACTGCAGTCCCCTCTATGTACGTTCTGTTCAAGGGAGCATAAAATAGGGAACCTGCTCACCAGTTCCATCCTGCAAACCAATTACCCTGACAGGACCAGCGCTGCCGCCTTGCTAGGCATGTGCACAGCATTCATCACCCCCACAGCCGATCCTTTACATCGGCGTCTCCCAACGACCCGTCTGTGGACTGGCACCGGTCTCTCTGACACCCTTTAGGAAGGCAGCCAGCGGGTCCCTGGTATCAAAAAGCTGGGGAAACCCTGCTTTACAAAATGCTTTACAGTTCTATCTCCCCTTCCATCGGGGGGGGAAGGGGGGCTCAAAGTGCTTTGCCAAACCCCAATGCATTAAGCCTCACTGCCCCAGTGAGCATAGGTGCTGGAAGTAGGGGTGCTGAGGGTGTGGCAGCACCCCCCAGCTTGAAGTGGTTTCCATCACACACAGGGTTTACAGTTTGGTTCAATGGCTCTGAGCACCCCCACTGTACAAACTGTTCCAGCCCTTATGCCCGTGAGCTGGGGAGTATCAGGGGCTGCGTTTTGCAGATGGTGAAGCTGAGGCTCCGAGAGTGGAAGTGAATTGCCAGAAGTCACGGAGGAAGTCAGTGGCAGAACTGGAGATAAACCGCAGGGGCCCAGTTCTCCACTGCCCAGCACCTTGTGCAGTGGTTTGTACCAGTGCAATGAGGACATGGTATGGTTTCACGTCAGAATGGCAGCATTCTGCCACCAGTTTCCAAGGTGCAGGGCAGTGGAGAGTCCGGCCCCACATCTCCTGGATTTCAGCTCTGTGCCTCAATCCCAAGACTAGCCTTTCTCCCTAGCCGTGGGTCTGACTGCCGCAGGAGGGCGAGTGAAAAGCCCTAACAAAATGATTCATCTTCCCTTGCAATGTGAAAGTGACCAGGCCTGCGGTGGATTCCAGAGCCACAGAGAATGGCTCACAGACTGCATGGCCTGTTCCCACAATGGGGCTGCGGGGCATGGCCATGTCTCTGACGTGCTGTACAGAAGAGTTAGGGTGCCCTTTTCATGATCAAAGGAGCCAGCGAAGAAGTCAGTAAGAAGAGTTGCCCCAAAGGAGTCGTGATCTGGCTGCATTCAGCGGGTCAGTGTGCGCTGCCGCCTGGCTCGGGTTGGGAGCAGCCTGTCAATCGTAAAATTGTTTCCTTCCAAGTCACTTTAGAGCGTTTGGTAGAGTTTAAATACAAACCAGCACTACGCAGTCAGGCTGGTGAAGCAGCTGGGCTTTGAGGAGCATCGGCTGAGTGTGCCGCACTTGGGCTCTTCTGCCATGCACACGGAAGGGAAGGGGAGCTTGGTGGTCTTTGCACAGCCTGCACGCACATTCTCCAAACATGACTCACGCAGCAGCAGCGTGGGGGTGGCCGTGTGGCAGGAGAGACTCTCTTTGGAATGTAAATGCACACACAGGCCTCTGAGTAAGGAGCAGAGCAGCACACGCCGGGGCAGTGCTGGAAAGCATTCCCAAAAGGAATAGCTTGCATTTACTGCAGCAATTGGGATGGCTCATTCGCAGGCTAGCTGGAGGGATAGATGGACTGCCAGGAACGTGCGTCTGCTGCTGCAGTGACTCTTCTCCAGAGTGCAGGGAAGGCCCTGTGTGTCACTTGCATTTTGCATCCTGTGTCATTGTTCCTGAAAAACGCGCCACTGATGGGCGAGCACGTTGGAGTCAAAGGAAATGCAGGGAGGAGGCAGAGCAGCTGCCAGGTTGGGGGAGGAGGGCTCTCTGGCTGGGCTGTCCACTGGGTAGGCAGATTAGGCTGCAGTGCATTTGCATAGTGGCTAGTAAAGCCAGAGGGATGAATTTGGCCCAGTTTGTATAGCCGGGTATGAAGTGTTGGGAGACTAGTTTTTTATTCTTCCCTCCCAACCCAGATAAAGTCAGTGGAAGCAGAATAGAGAAATTGGCTGGTGCTGGGAGCTTAGCAGAGGGCTCTTGTACTGAGCAGTGCCTGGATCGGGTCTGCTGGGCTTTGTTGTTGTTGGAACATCTCGTTTCAAAACTCTTTAGACTAAGCCTCTCCCCCGGCCTCTGACTGATTCCCTGCGGAGGGTGAGCCCTGGGGAGGGAGGAGGGTGGGCTCTGGCCATGAACTGGCTACACAGGGGAATTTGAACTATGCAGCCAACACCCTGCTGAATAGTAAGCCTGTATGCATCCTGCCCAGGGGAGCACGCCATGGAGAATGGCCTTCCCGATGGCTCATGGCAGCAAAACACCCCCACGCTTGAGATAATGTTGCCATTTGACACTTGTGGAGAGGGGCCCACTAGGCTCAAGGAGGGGCATTTTCAAACTCCCTGTCCTTACACAGTGCTGCTTTAGGGTGACCAGATGTTCCAATTTTATAGGGACAGTCCCGATATTTGGGTCTTTTTCTTATATAGGCTCCTATTACCCCCCACCCTCTGTCCCGATTTTTCACACTTGCTGTCTGGTAACCCTAGTGCTGTTTGGGTGAGCAATGTTACCCATCCTGGCCTCCTCCCAGCTACAGATCTTTGGGGATAAGCCAGCACCCCTCTGGAGCGGTTTGGGTGGGCCTAGGATCCACCAGGGGGCTGTGTACAGCCTGGCCGTGAAGTGGGAAAACCGATGGCGTGTAAAATAATCCTATCACGTAACCAGCACGGAGCCTCACACCCCCTCAGACACACCGTGGAGAGAAGCAGTGAGAGTCAAAGCTGCTGTGAGAGTGGGCAAGTTCTGAAGGGCCAGAGCCCTACTGTGCCTTTCCAGGCCTCACACAGCTGAGGGGGTATGTACTGTGTGTACAAGGATCATCTGCCACCTTACCGCTGTCCCCTGTGGGGTATTAACAAGGTAGCCAGACCCCGGAACTGGAATCCAGGATTACCTCAGAGGCGGGGTGGCATGCGCATTCGGGGAATGTGAAGAGGGGATTTCTACTGCAGAGATAAAAACGAGGAGTACTTGTGGCACTTTAGAGATTAACAAGTTTATTTGAGCATAAGCTTTCGTGGGCTAAAACCCACTTCATCGGATGCATGCAGTGGAAAATACAGTAGGAATATATATATATATACACAGAGAACATGAAAAAATGGGTGTTGCCATACCAGCTATAACGAGACTAATCAATTAAGGTGGGCTATTATCAGCAGGAGAAAAAATCTTTTGTAGTGATAATCAGGATGGCCCATTTCCAACAGTTGACAAGAAGGTGTGAGTAACAGTGGGGGGGAGGGGGAATAAACATGGGGAAATAGTTTTACTTGGTGTAATGACCCATCCACTCCCCGTCTTTATTCAAGCCTAATTTAATGGTGTCCAGTTTGCAAATTAATTCCAATTCAGCAGTTTCTCATTGGAGTCTGTTTTTGAAGTTTTTTTGTTGGAGTATTGCAACTTTTAGGTTTGTAATTGAGTGACCAGGGAGGTTGAAGTGTTTTCCGTCTGGTTTTTGAATAAGAGATAAGGTGGCTCTTTACTGCCCCACTGGCTTTTCTCTCTCACATAGGCTGTTCCCCAGACCCAGCAGTGCATCCCCTGTTGCCCCGCAGGTGCTGGGGGCTCTGACCCCAGCCCTGCGTTTGTTTGTTTTTGCAGTTTTTAGATTTTAGTGACCACTGTCCCTCCCATCAAGTTAAGACAGTCCTCCACCCAAATGATCAGTGCCTTGCGGTGATCATCGCTTGCCATTTGGAATTTGCCGCAAGCCCGTCAGCGTCCCGAATGCACACTTCCTGTTTCCAGTATAACCCAGCTCCCCAGGTGCTTGGGGAAAAGGTGGGCTCTGCCACAGCCTGAAGGGTTAGCAAGTCTGGGCTCTGGCGGGCATCAGGAGGGAGCAAATTACAAAATCGAAGTGCCTTCCCAGAAGAGTCAGTTCACCAGTATTTCCCATGAGGGAACACCAGCCAATCTCAACATCCAAGCTCAAAATGATGGTAACCAAAGTGTTGTTCATACGCAGAGCCCAAACCCGCGTGCGACTCTCACACAGGGGTGTGGGTCACAGCAGAGGTCAGAGAGGCGACCTCCACGGAGATGGAGTAGCTTGTTCTTTTATTTACCCAAGGTAGATGAATTTAGACTGATTTAAGTTTATGCCTGTCAGACGTTGGCTACAAGGAGAATGCACCGCCCCGGGGTATAAAATGTGGCTGTCCTGTGTCCCTTTAATTTTAGGGTCAGATCTTTCCTTAGGAACAGGTACCACAGCAGTAGCCTGAAACACTACATCATAGAACAGGCCTAGTAAAGTACTGTGGACTTTGTTAAGAAGGGTTAGTTTTCCTGTTAACGAGTGGGAGGAAGACCCTCTCCAGTGCTGGCTTGGAGAGCTACACAGTCACGGCTTCACAAAGGTCCTGTCGTTGTGGTTGTGTTTGGTAATGTATTTCACAAGGGCAGGAAGGTAGTTTCTAGCGGAGGACATTCCCTCCCCAGCCTGGGGTGCAGACAGTCCTTCATGCTTCATTTCCATGGCTTTTAGCATATTGAGGATCAATTATGCAGATCAGAAGCCACCAGCTGAGTCAGGCTTGGTTCAGCATCCTGGATTAGTGCAGGAATGTGGATATTTCTCTGCTCCATGTTTACCTTCTTTTGCTGATCCATAGTGCACTCAGGAGCCAGAAAATATGGAACAGCCACAGACTCACTTTGATAGACATAAAGTCCTTACGAAGATGAGTGCTTTGGTGTTTAGCAGGCCAGATGGGCTGTCCTGACTACCATAATTCATATTTCCCTTGTGAAGTGTATTAACATTTGCATTATTTCAGACATGATGCTGTACTGCTTACACTGGCTGGCCAGAGACAGAATCATGGACCGTGGTACTGGCTTCACAGGACTAGCACTGCGCCTTGAAGTCTCCCGTGCTATTACAGATTTTCAAACAAGCTCTGCACACCACAGCCAAGGACAGATTTTTTCAGAGGCATCCAGGGGGGTTGCCATAGGGGTTACAATGGGAGATGAGCACTTAAAACTCTGGCTTCAATTATGGGTGCTGAGTACTGGGAAATCTGGCCAAATGCCCCTTGCCAAAATGCAAGAGGCATGCAGAAGAGTTGAGGATGGGCTTTCATTACTGCAGGCATTTCCCCCTCCCTTCCCAGCCCAGCTCACAGCTGTACCGTCCCTTCTGCATCTAGACACTTGACAGCTGTCGTTTTCAAGGTGTCTGAGCAGATGAGGATCCCCTGAAAGAGAAGAAAAGGTTAAAAAGTCAAGGATTTAGTAAGACGAACGGAGGGAGGGAACTGCAGTAGTTGTGGCCGGCAGTGATGAAGTCATGGGTCAGGATCCGGGATTAAGGCTCTCAGATAGCATAGTGTTGAGCACGATATGAACACGTAGACAGGATTTCTGCAGAGGGGGCTTGCTGCAATGAGAATGAGATTAAGCAACATTCCAGGGATGGGAAGAGAGAGAATCTTATAGAAAAACTCAGAGATATTCCTGGGTTGGTTGGTTGTGAGTAGGGTGACCAGATGTCCTGATTTTATAGGGACAGTCCTGATTTTTGGGTCTTTTTCTTGTATAGGCTCCTATTACCCCTCACCCCGTCCCGATTTTTCACATTTGCTGTCTGGTCACCCTATTTGTGAGCTAAATCTATCATTTTGAACACACCCTCCGTTGTTTTAAGACCCTGCTTTTTGTATTTTTTCCCCTCAAGCATATATGCTTGTCTGCTTTCACTGCACTGTGGCGTCTCACATTTATACATCTCAGTGATGTGAGCCATGCATTTTGTGTAAATGAAAGAGAACCGGTGGCATGGGGCTTCTATAGCTAGAGCAGATGTTTAAAATACTAACCGGAGAACCTACTGACTGGTCATGTGTCTCCTTTGCTGATTCAGACACACAGCATTTTAATGTTTGCAAAAACTGTCTTCAGATAATCGCCTTCCCCAGTACCTGACTTGTGAGGGGACCGCTCTGTGTTTCTGAGCTTACAGCCAGTTCCCAGGGAGATGACTATCAGGAAGATAGAGAATCCTTCAAAGGGAAATGGGAACATAAAATAAATGACAGCAAGTGAAAGGTTAAGACAGTTCAGCTTGGCGTGGCTTCCTGGTTTGGATCGGCGCTGCTTCCGGAAGGGGCACAGAACCACCACACTGACGTCAGGAGCGTTGTGCAACAGGAGGGCTCTTTGGTGGCTGATGAGCCCCCAAGTGGTTGCTGTGCTTGTCAGGATTAATAAGATAGTTTGTGGAGAGCAAACGCAGGGATGTCAGAAGCGAGCAGAGCCGCTGTCAAACAAACTCCTGCGCCGCGGGGCTCAGCATACGAGTCCTTAGGAAACCTTTAGACGTTTACTGTGCGCCTGATCCAGCCACCCTTACTCGGGGCGGGTGCTGCCTTACCTAAACGAGCATCCCCCTTGCTGGTGTCACTATGACAAATTCAGGCCTCCCTCATGCCTTTTGCGTGTGCTGGAGTGGGTGGGGGAGTTGCATAGCACCGCTCACCCTGCAGGAAGGCGTGTGTCGTGGTTACACACTGGTCATTGCTGGAGATTAGAGACCTACAGACAAAGGGATTTTCCTTGGGCTGCATCATGTTCAGAGCTTCCCTGTAAGTTTGCAGGATACTTTTAAGCGTGACCGTAGAGCCGAGAGGACTGGAATCCATGGGAGTTAAAGTTGGGACCATCATCTCAAAGGCTCAGCCCTGTCTGCTGTGAACAGCGCCTTCGCCTGCAGGAATGCTGAAATGCAGGCAAGGTGCGGGAGGTAATATCTTTTATTGGACCAACCTCTGCTGGCGAGAGAGAGACAAGCTTTCGGGCTCACACTGAGCTCTTCTTCAGGCCTGGGAAACTCACTCAGAATGTCACAGCTGAATATCGTGAGACCAACCCAGCACGGACGTTACACTGTGCTTCTGTGGGCTGGGCATGCGCAGACTGCACTGCAAACACTGACTTTAGGGTGCTCTCTTTCCTCTGGCTGCTTTTTGTTTTTGTTTTATTGGTTTTGGTTTTTTGCCTAAAATCTGCATTCACCCAACAAAGGCTGCCGTAGAGGAGAGACACCAGGTTGTGGCTTTCAAAGGGGCGTAGGGAATTGGGTACCTAACGCATTTACTGCTCGAAGTGGAACTGTACAAAGGTAAATAACTGTGTACCATACACTACCTGCAGTTAACCTCCGCCCCCCCCCCAGTGAAGTATGGACACCCACATGTGCACTCGCAGTCAGATCGCCATAGCACCGTTCATCTCTGCACAGCTGCCCCTGCAACCCAAGCTGTAGCCTGTAATTTGTCCTTTAAACACTGGGACTACTTTTCTTTACACTGAGGCCACTCGACAGCTTTTTGGCAATGTAATGGGGCCTTCAAGTGGATATAATTGAACACTGGCGCGGTGTAACCAGCCTCCATGTAAACGCAAGCGAATCCCACGGACTTGGGTGAAATGGTGCTTAGGCTGAAGGCGGTGTAGTACTGTACCATACTCCTCTTCCATTGACAGGACACTTCCCCTCATTGGGATGGGAAGTAAAGAAGTGGCGAAAGGCATGGAGCTTATGAGACGGCTGCTGGCAGCATTGTTAACTGGCTGTGTCCAAATGGCAAATTACATAGCTGCTCCTACTGGTGTTCTTTTGAACAAGCCACTTCATGCTTGTCAAGCTAGGGCCATGGAATAACAGTGTGGTAGTTTGTAGCAGGACTTGAAAAAATTCCCTGTCACATATTAGCTCAATGACAAAATAGAACTAAGGTAGTTGAAAAATATCTGTATTGCCACTTATCCCTAGAGACCTGCCCCTTTTGCCGCTGTCTGTGAAATAAAGTAAAATTATGTTATTTCAAATGAACTTCTAGGTTGTTTTCTCAAGTTGTGGTTGCTTTAGACTGATTTGGCTTTTTTACTTCCCATTGCAGTGGGCAATAATGCGTTTTGTTGTTTTTATTCTACATTTGCAACCTAGATTTTATACTTGGGAGTCACAATAAACACTATCTGATCAGTCCTAGCTAGGGGTTAGGTTCTCTGCAACTCAGATTTGTTAATTTTCCAATCAAGTTGCAACGCCCATCTTTCTTCTTGGGCATTAGGGTGGTAGTAGGTCATAGGGAGAGGACGTTATAGGTTTGTTGGTAGGTGAGTAGCTCTGGTCTGTGTGGGCATTCTCTCTCATGGTGACCTTCAGATTCTGGATTGTGTACTTTAAATTCTACAGAACATATCTGCAGCTGGGGATAAATTATAAATCTAAATAAATACATTGATCTTTGTGTCTATGAATCTTGGAGCAGCTTTGAGAAGAGGAAAATCGTAGGGAAGCCAATCCATAACTCATTCAGCTGATGTCTAGGTGCAGAATATGCTAGAATGCTATAGAGCAGGCATGGTTTTAATAGCTGCTTTTATCTATTTTAGAATTACGTGAAGATGATGAACAGCTGGTAGCTGAAATTTCAGAGACATATGTACCCCAGAAGCACTCCGAGGATGAAGTGCAATCGCCTCTTGGAGTTCTTCAAGCCGACAAGAATTCTAAAGCAGAAACTGACTGCAAACTTGATGAAGATTCATCAGTGACACAAGTTGCACCAGAAACGGAGCCGCCTTTGGATATTTCTTCCGCACTCACAAAAGAAACCGATTCTCCATCTTCAGTAGTGTCGGCTCCAGACCAGACTTTACCATCCAATGTACCCACAGCTACCCAAGAGTGGGTGATGTCAGAAGAAGACATGGTGGTCACTCTTGAAGGGTTGGCTGATGCTGAGCCAAAGGCTGAAACCTTTGCCCTGGAGTCAGTGCCAAGCAAGAGCAAGCTCAAGAAAGTGAAACCATCTTCTCTTAGGAAGAAAACAGCTGGAGAGACCCCAGAAACGAAAGCAGCCACGGAGGGCATCCCTGTCCCCAAAGCATCTTACCAGTTCAATCCGGCTGAGTCTGATGAGAAAATAAACCCCTTTGTGATGGGAGGTTCCAAAATACAGAACTCTCCTTCTGCAGCTCAGCAAACCTTCATGGCTTCAAACAGCGACACCAATGATTCCGGGGTGGAGTTGGCTGAGGAGTCCCGGAGCCATGCTCTGAAGCTGGAATTTGATTTTACGGATGGGGTGGAGAATGGAGAGGTCAAGAAAGCCTTGCCAAAGAAAATTGGCAGGAAACCTGCCAGCAAACTAACTCCTAAACGACAAAGAGAAGCTGCTAATAAACCTATGAGTGCTGATGGCCTGGAAAAGGCTCCAGCAGAGGTGCCTCTCCCCAAAGTCTTGTACCCGGTGGATCCCAGTCAGTGGGACGACCCTAACTTCAACCCTTTTGGCAGCAGCTCGAACTTGCAGAACTCCCCACCCCTCCCAAAGGCTTCCTATCATTTTGACCCCAACAACTTTGACACAGTGGATCCTTTTAAACCCACCAAGAGCTTAGCCAGCACAGCTGCTGACTCCTGCCCCACAGCTGATAACAATCTCAATGAAATTCTGGAGTCTCAGACCCTGGAGGTTCAGGGCGAGGAGCTGACGATAGGCAAAGCCTCTCCGAAGAAGGCCAAGTCGCGCTTGATAACGTGAGTGATGCCGCGTGCTGGGTTGGCTGCTCTCTGGGGGTCAGGCAGCCGGAGGTTTGCTTTGTGGGATGGCAGCCTGCTTGTTTGTTTCCCAGATGCCTTGGGAGTAATTGCAGCAATACTCCTGTTTCCTGCCCCGTTGTTCTCACCCAAGCTAGTCTTGCTGGTGAATGAGCTGCAAGACAGACAACTATGGCAGGCAGCCAGATTCTGCAGTGTCACTATATTTTGTTCCTGCCCTGCTGTATTTGCACATAGGTCGCTGTATCTTTTTTTTTTTTTTTTTCTCATCCAGTGGTTCTTCATGAATTGACAGGATGAGCAAGCCAAATACACTCAGCAATGCGTGTGTTAGTCATAAGAGCCAAGTAGCCTAGTGTCTCTTAGTGGGACCTGGTTGTAAGAAATCACCTGAGATCCTGGTGTGTTAGAGAGAACAGGTGGTTGAGATTCCAGTGTATGAAGTTTAAAATCCCCTGCTGTTAAATGGTTTATTCAAAACAAATCCTTAATGTGAGGGTTGGGCAGGAGGGGGCTTTCCAACTGCTGGTGCACCGCGGCTCTGTGGTTCTTCCACTCAACACAAATGGATGTCTCTTTCATCACATATTGCTGAAACGGTTTTCAGGTCGTCCTGGAACTTCCTCTTTCATAGCTAATGAAGAGAAGTACGGTTAAACAGTCAGGCTATTTGTTCTGTCGGCTGTATCACATCTGCCCAGACGGCATGCAGTTTGCCTTCCCCTGCAGGACTATTTTGGTACACGTACATGTGGGATTCTTTAAATACATATTTAGTTCTTAAAGCATGCTATTTAAAATGGTCATGTAAGTACTGAGGTTTCACAGTGCCAACTGGGAATGCAGGCTGAATTGTATCCACTCTCTGGGAGTGCATATGTCACTGTAAGCCTTTCACCCGTTGTATCTCAGGTTTCTTCCGAGCAGGGACTGTGCCTTATTGATGTCTCCAGGTGACTTGAGTCCCAGAGTTTGAAGTTGCAACATACAAAACACCAGAAACAAAATGTCACAATACAGTTTAATCTTTTGATATAACCCCAATATGTAGTTTGTGAACAGGTAGGAAGGCAGAAAGGATTGTTATTTCGCACTAAAGATTGTTATTTCACACTAGAGAGTCATTTCGCACTAAATATTTGGGCCTTTTTCTTGTAATTATTAACTGACATTCACCTGGCCAAAGGGGCAGGTGGAACCAGCAGAAAAAGGAGAGGCAGGAAACAGGTTAAATGGGGAAGTTTGGGAAGCGCACAGTTTGTGCTTGAATTGACATTAAAAATGAAACAAGCCACCATTCTGCTCACAGGTTGTATAGGTGAAATTTTAATGAGGGGGGAAACCTGGAGGATGGATTTTAACTGAGAGAGAATGGAGAAAACCTGGCAAACCTGAATGAACTGGTCTCTCTGACATCTTTCAGAAATATCTTGCAAGGAATCTATATGGATCTGTTTAAACCCCAGCGCTCCTCTGTGTTTGACTCTGAAGTGGTTAAGAATTAGCAGACAATGGAATATCACTTAAAGTTTCAGGTTCCATCTCTTCTTTATTTAGGAGCAGAGTAAGCTGTTCCAGGCCCCTGGGCCCCTGGGGTTTTGGATTTTTGCATGAATGTTCATTTCTTCTCCAATAATAATAAACACTGAATTGGACTGTCTCCTATCTGCATGCTCCTCCCCAAGAAAGAGAACTGTGCAACTCGTTACATTTATTCAAATGAGAGATAATATCCAGGTCGTTTCACATGCTTTTTTTTTTCTCCATCTGTCTGTCTCTCTTTCCTGTCTATTATTTGATGCATCAGGACTACTGAACAAGTGAAATTTCTCTGTTTTCTGTTGTAAGTACTCTCTTCTGTTTTCTTTATTTGTTTCTAGTGTTTATTAGCATTCTCCAACCCCTCTTCTCTCCATGGCATGCAGGCTCCTTCCTACCTTTTGAGTTCCGTTGTCTGACTCGTGTTCACCTCTCTCAGACCTTATTTCATCAGACAGCTTAGCCTTGTGATGGACTGTGTGCAAATAAATGAGAAAGGGAGACGGCGGTGGTACTGTAGGTGTGTGTCTGTGCTTGCTCCCATGGCATGTCAACTTCCAGTGTGTTTTGATGACATAGAAGTGTATGAAATCAATGTGTTGGTTAGGCCAGAGGTTCTCAATCTTTCCAGACAACTGTACCCCTTTCAGGAGGCTGATTTTGCGTACCCCAAGGCTCACCTCACTTAAAAACAAAATCGTACATAAAAAACAAGTGTCACAGTGCACTATTACTGCAATGTTGCTTATTTTCTCATTTATACCATGTAATTATAAAATAGATCAATTGGAATATAAATATTGTACTTATGTTTCAGCGTATAGTATATAGAGCAGTATAAACAAGTCATTGTCTGTATGAAATTTTAATTTGTACTGACTTTTCTAGTGCTTTTTATGTAGCCTGTTGTAAAACTAAGGAAATATCTAGATGAGTTGATGTACCCCCCCGAGGTATGCGTACCCCTGGTTGAGAACCACTGGGTTAGGGGGATCTTCTGGACCCATACGTTGTTTTTGTCCTTCAGGTGATTCTCTCCCCTGGGGGGATGTCTCCCCACCTGACTAGCCTTTGTAAAGTAGTGAGGCAGGCAGCGTATACTGAAGGAATGGCTCCAAGAGCAGGAGACTAAATAGGATGATGGACAGAACGTCTTGAAATAGCTTCACAGAGGCTTTGCCGAGCCCAGGGACTCAAAAACCACAGAATCATAGAATCTCAGGGTTGGAAGGGACCTCAGGAGGTATCTAGTCCAACCCCCTGCTCAAAGCAGGACCAATCCCCAACTAAATCATCCCAGCCAGGGCTTTGTCAAGCCTAAGTTTCTTTTTCATAACTTCCTGTGGGAATGTCTTTAGGGCTTGGGGAGGGTTTACCTGGCTCAGTACAGATCTCCTGCACAATAAAATAAACCACAATCTAGTGCAAAGAATAGCAATCTTCAACAAGGGAAGTATTAGCATTATGTATTTACTACTACTGGCCCTATCCAGTGATTGGCAAGGCAGGGTGGAGACCGAATGCTCTCAGTGCACAGATTAATGTTAGTTACTTGTACTGCAGTACCACCTAGAGCCCAGACACGATCAGGGCTCTGTTGTGCTAGCTGCTGCACAGACACATTGTAAGAGACAGTCCCCGCCTCTGAGATTTTACCATCTAAATAGACGGGACAGACAAAGGGTAACAGGAGAAACAGAAAACACAAGTAACTGAAAGTCGTACAGCAGGTCGGTGGCAGAGCCAGGGATAAGGCCCAGGTTTCCTGCCTGCCAGGCCAGTGCCCTGTCTCGTTATCTTAGGGTTCGGTTAGAACATCAGGCAGCCTGTTCAGGAGCCGGCCGTGATGAATGACACCCCGCACTGTTAGAGAAACGTGCCCCGAAGAGTCTGAGCTAGGTAGCTGGCATTTGGGCCCAGGCTTGCTGCGAGAGGGGAGAGAATCCTGCCTTTGATGGTCTCAAACATTGACGGCACAAAACCATTCTGCTGGTTAATTCTGCTTAGTGACTGGTCAGGGGCAGCTGTCTGCACTCCTTGTTTTCATCTCTCACCTTGGGGCGACACCTTTTTGATTGTCTACTTATTTGAACTGAGCCCCTAAAGCCTGCTTAGAGCAGCCAGTTAGACTGAAACATGCTGGGGTATTGTCCCTCACCTGGCTAAGCCTCATCTGGACCCATCACAAAACTTTACAATAGTAAACCAGCGTGCGCCACCCAGCATGCATCAGCCCCCTACAGTAACACACCCGTGCGCTCAGCCTGCATGTGTGATCAGCCTGACCATAACAAACTAGCCACGTACGCCACAGCACTTTGCATGAGAACCCCGGCCACAATGGACCAGTGAAATATTGCATGTTCTTGTAGGAAAGTATTTCCCCCCAGCTGTGTTTTCCCCGGTGTTGTTGCTGTGGAAGTTCTGCACTTTCCCCTGTGCTTTCCTGTAGTAAGGAGGAGAGCAGCAGAGATCGTCTGACACCAGGTTCTAGGGACCTTTTACTCTCCTGGAACAGGTGGACTCATCTTACTTGTGACTGTCTAACGCCGCCCACTCACTGTGGAGAGCAGCAGAGGCGATAGGATTCATGTAGGTTATGCTGGTAGATTTAGGGAAATTCAGAACTACCTGGAACGGGAGACTTACCAGTAGTTTATTTACATTATGTTACCCCATTTGTGCCTTTATTGTCTGCGTAGTTCTCAGCTGGGGATGCCAGCAGAGAAAGGGTCAGTTACAGTATGTACAATACTGAACAATATTCAGCAAAACTGAATGCAAATGTTGGCATTTGCCTTCAGACTGAAAATTGACCAGCCTTTCTGTACTATTGGTGTTTTATTTTTTAATCAGGACTAGGGATCTTCCTATTGTACATATTTTTAGGAATCCATTTACCAGGCATTTTCCTGAGCTGAATACAACCTTCTTTGCTTTAGTTTGAGTCCTAAGTACTGGCACCCAATACGCTGTAGAAAGAGGGTATTTCATGGCCTGCATTCCCTAGTTTGTGTAGTCCCATATCCCTGTTGACTCTGGTAGCCTCAGGGTTTGCTGATTGAAAGCCCTGGAGGTTACTGAAGCAGGTCATTTTATATTCATGCTCCAGGATTAGAACAATAGCAGAAGAGCACAAATGTGTCTAGCAGAGAGAAGCAAAACTCAGCTGGCTAGTGGGATGTGCGTAATAGCAACCTATGGCTGAGAGCAGCTTAGCCTGGTTCTTCTCCTTCCCTCGAGCTTGTGGATAGCGTACCAGGGGATAGGGTACTCTGATCAGACTGGCTACCAGATGGTATGAGAACCCTCTCCCCAGCGAGTCGCATGGTGGCCCTCTTCTGTACCTAAGGAGAGCGCTATCTGCCAAGCCCCATTGGACCTGAGATTCAACTGTGTTAGAACCTTATGAAGAAAAGTGAAGTTGAGTGGGGTTTTGAGGCAGACACAGATGTGAATGTTAGCCTCCAAATCAGGTTCCCTCATGGGCCAGCATATGATGGATTTCATTGTGCTCTGTTGGGGCACTAGTGATCCCTGCATGGAGCGTGTGCATGATGGAAAATGGGCAGAGGCACGAAAACAGAACAGGGCGATTTGAGAGTGAACTGAGGGGAGGAGAAGGGGATTATTATGGAGTAGGGCCTCAATGCAAATCTTTTCATACTTCACCATTGCAAAATTGCTGGTAAGGAGTATTGAGAAAACAGGAGGCAATGAGCCTTCCTATAAATGTCTGTAATGGACCCTCACCAGATCTGTCTTCAGGAGCGGTGCCAGGGTTTTTGCCGCCCTAGGCAGCAGTGCTCCTCCTCAGAGCGGCGGGGGTCCTTCTGCTCCGCGTCTTCGGGGCGCTTCGGCAGCGGGTCCCAGAGCGAGTGAAGGACCCGCCACCGAAGCGCCCCGAAGACGCAGAGCGGAAGGACCCCCACCACCGAATTGCCACCGGGGACGGCAAAATGCCGCCCCTCAAATCCTGCTGCCCTAGGCGACCACCTAGGGTCACCTAGTGGAAGCACCGGCCCTGTCTGTCTTAAGCTCAGCAAATGTTTGTCCTCTGGGGAACCAAAAACCAAGGTCTGGAACAGTAGGTTGCTAACTGAGGCAGTGAGGTGATGGTGAAACTTTGCTCCCTGCCAAGATGGTGAAACGTGACTTCCTGTGCTGTGTGAGAGAGATGAATGCACTTGTGCATGTTATCCTGCTGCAAGGCAGGTGTCTCCATTTCCTCTTGTGCCCCAGAGACTCCTGCCTCCACATCCCTTGGTGCATGCTCCGGGTCCATGGGACACGGCCAGTCTGTTTTGCCAAATGCCAGAATGAGGATAGTGCCTCTCAGCCCTGCATGCTTGACTGCGCAGTTCAGAGAGCCTGTGTTATTTTCTGCTGGATCCGGCCCTTGGAGCTCGGTGCTGTCTGCTAGATCTGTTTAACACATTGGTTGAAATGAATCGACACGGAGTCCAAGGAAAAACAGACCCTTAACCCAAGCAAAGCTCAATACAGGGCCTAAAGCAAGGATGCAACCTGGTGGGAAAGTGAAGCCACACTTGCTGATTGTGGCTATGAGTGTAGATTGGGCAGAATGCTGCTACCCAGCTCCTCAATGGGCTGACAACTGGGAACATGTACCAAGCTACCATACCGCACCCCCGTGCTATGGTCTCTGCACTGGTTCCTGGTCTGCTTCCAGAGTTAATTCAAGGCCTGGGCCATCAGTTTGTTAGGCCCCAGATACGCCTATAACCACATCTCCATCCAGGACTTACTATGGACAGTGCAGCTTGCAAAACCCAGGACTAAATGCCTGAGAGCTGGAGATGGAGCATTCTCATTTGAGGGGATCCATGTCTGGAATGAGCCACAAGAATCGCTCAGCGTCACCCCGAGCTTAGCCTTCTTTAGGGCATGCTGCAGCACGCTCCTCTTTGAGATGTCGTTTTCACCGTCACTGGATAGATCATTAAAATACAAAGGAATGAAATGAGTCTGCCCTTCAAACCAAGCAGAGTGCACTACGACCAGGGAAGGGAGAAGAGCAGAAGACCCCATAAAGTCTGTCCGGGCCTGGCTGTGCAGATCTGACTTGCTAGGAAAGGCACGGTTACTATGGAGATGAGCGCTCTGCGGAGCCGCAAGGTAGATAGAACAGAGTAACACACGGCTTCAGGAGACATGCACTGGTGCTTGTGGAAGGCCAACATGCATGTTAAACCCCTGGATAATATCTCCAGATAAAGCTTTAGAGATTCAGGGCAATGACCTAGTAAGAGAAACCTTTCTTACCGAGCTTATTGTTGGTTGTAATCCTCTCCATCAGCAGGCAAGAGCTGACTGGAGATGCTTCCTCTGGGCTTTACCTTTGCAGAGGAATAAATATTCTGAAGAAAACAACGTTGGTTGGTTGGTTTGGGTTGTTTTTTTGTTTTGTTTTAAGAACTTGCTTTGCCATAATATTTTCCTAATGAGTGCTTGGGCCTGTCCCATCAGCAGAGTGCAGTGCTACGCTGGGGCTGCCCTTCATTTGCTTCAGCCTCTCTTTGCACATGCTTCTCCTTCCACCTGTCCTCCCAGTGAGAACAGCAAAGCTGGGTCTGAATCTGTCTTTTTCTTGTTGCAGGAGTGGCTGCAAGGTGAAGAAATATGAGATGCAATCCCTGGTCCTGGATGTTTGCACTCAGGTACATTTAAGCAAATGGCACTTACCTGTGTTCTTCAGAGGCCAGCAGGTGCTTGTGTGTGGGAAGTGAGCATGTCGAGAAGGAGGAGGACTTGCAATCCTGATTCGGGGCTGTCTTTCCTGATACTGTTCTGATGTAGTGGGGACATAATCATGAGAAGAGCTTGGAGGGTTTAGCTTTAAACTGATATTTACCTGTAACAACCCAGAACCAGCCAGCAGATGTCCCGGAAAACACTAGTTTGCACTACATCCCCCTTCTCCAATGAAAATCTCCCTCTACATCGCCAAATCCTGGGTTCTGGGAGGAGATGAACAACATGAGGAGGAGCTGGAAGAATCCATGATGGAGATGTTTTATGTGCAACTATCCGATAATCCTTCCCCTCCCTGCCCTGCTAAGTTTTTCGGCCAATAAATGAACCCATGGTCTCTACATTTCTTTGTCTTTCATAGGAGGGAACCAGGGCAATGCCTTGAAAGTGTCTATAACAGGGTTTAAAAGAGAACTGAATAAATTCATGAAGGTTAAGTCCATTAATAGCTATTAGCCAGGATGGGTAAGGAAAGGTGTCCCTAGCCTCTGATTGTCAAAGGATGGAGATGGATGGCAGGAGAGAGAGCACCTGATCATTACTTATTAGGTTCACTCCCTCTGGGGCACCTGGCATTGGCCACTGTCGGTAGACAGGATATTGGGCTGGATGGACCTTTGGTCTGACCCAGTACGGCCGTTCTTATGTTCTTATGCCCCCTGTCCATTTCTGGGGCAGTGGTGAGATGCCAAGTTTTGTGATCACACAGCTTAATGGATTTTGTCCATTCCTTTCTGCCATGTGTTTCTGTCTTCCAAAACCTTCCTGAGATGCCGTAGAAGCGGCTTGCCCACTTGATGAGTTTTCTTTTGTTTTCCATTAGCTGTTCTGATGACGCATTAGCCTGATCCCTATGGATTAGTTTAGCCCTGCTGAATTGCCTGCCTTGATCCCACAGGATGAAGGAGCATTGATCTCAAAAATCCCAGATGTTGCAAACTGTGATGGCCACGCTACTGATGAAGAGAAGCTGGCGTCTACATCCTCCAGTCAGAAACCATCCGGGCCAGAGGTGAAAGGTGAGCCAGAAGACGACCTGGAGTACTTTGAATGTTCCAATGTTCCCGTGTCTACCATAAATCATGCGTTTTCATCCTCAGAAGCAGGTATGGAAGCATATCTCTATTTATCTCTCTCTCTAACTCTATAGACATATACAGCATGTAGACTCAGAAATCCAAGTGACCTCTAAAATAACCTCTAACAGCAAACAGAGCCATGTGAGCAGCAGCATCCCGCATCTTATTTACATTAATTGGGCAGGAAGCTACAGCAGTGATTGTAGGTTGTTTTTATATAGGCCCTTTTTAATTTAGTGCTGTACAGAAGCTCACGGCATTACATTAGAAAGTTCATCTCCATCGCCACTGACTGAAACTGGCTCAGACAATGGATGTACAGAATAAATCCAGGATCACAAACTGTCCCCTCTCTCACAACGCTAGTTCTCCTGCTGCCTTGCTGCTGCTGCAAAGTCTCCATCTAAGCCATGAATCTGTTCTGTCATGTGAATCCAATGGGGTGAAGTGGGGCCAACCTTTTATCAAGCTGCAAACCAGCTTGTGCTCTTTCAGAACAATCAAATGTGAATCAAAAATCAATTCCTGTGAGTGCTCTACTGCTTTTTTGACACCTGCCCAGTGTGAGTGTGGGGAGACTGAGAGTTGGTAATGTGTGGATCTACTAGATCATGTAGATCTGTATATTTAAGAGTCGTATAAATGAAAACTGTTCTGGATACGTGCCTGTAAGGACATTTGGATTTGCTAAGCAAGGTCTGTAGAAACGTTGTGGCGGTATTTTGTCTTCTATTGAATTTGCAGCTCCAGCCAATCCATTTTGAAATAATTAAAAGTCAGCAAGGGTGATGTTAAATCAATGTCAAAGTTACAGGTGAGAACGGCAAAAACTGCCACACTGAAAATTTGCAGCCATCTCCTGGCCAGTTTTGTTTCTTACACATTAATCATTTCTCCTGAAATGTGAGAAATAGCTGTAATAGTCTCTGTGGGCATATTTCCTGGAGGAGAGAATTCTTACTTCTCTCTACATGGGAGGTCACCGTTGATAATTAACTGAGCCACAAGTTGTTGAGTATTCCAGGGAAATAAAGGTTTCATGGTTTAAGGAGAAAAACTTTTATTTCACATATTTGTTCCTGTAGACTCACAGGGCTTGATTCCCCAGCGCCTTGCTCCTTGGGTAGCCATGTGTCACAGTGCAAAACTTACGTCTTTCCCATCATTCTGATTTGGTCGCATTCTGCACTCACTTTCCACTGAGGGAAGAGATTGGCCACGATGCAGGGCAATGCAGGCCTACTGAAAATCTAGACAATAAAAAATAACAATAGACCAAGTGGAGAAAATGAACCAGAATTTGTAGCAGTGGAGAGTGGGCCCTTTCACTTCCTGCTTTCCGTCATAATTGTATTCTGATGATACATATGCTTTTGCCAGTCACATTCACAGAGCACCACAGTGTAATTTAGGAACATAGGGTTCATAAATTATATACTGGAGTCATGTAGAGTTGCAGGATATCCACAGACATCAGTTATTGGAGGAGACAGCTTTTATCTACTCTCTTCTGCTGCTGGTGAGAATAGAAAGGGACACATGAACCACTCTCTTGACAGATCATCGGGGCCAGTTGGTGTGAGGCTTATATTTGTGTTATTCAGAGTGGGGGGAACAGCTGTTGCTTGTCACCACCTGCAATATCAACAGTCTTTCATCCCAAATGATCCCTCCACTTTACAGAGACTATATATGTGTGAGTCATTGCAACCATCACTGAAATGCAGACACCTCTGAGGTGGAACGCAGCACCAGTAATTAACCCTATGGAATGAGTTTACCAAGGGTTGTGGTGGATTCTCTCACTGGCATTTCTAAATCTAGACTGGATGTTTTTCTAAAAGCTGCTCTAGTTAGGAATGAATTCCGGGCCGTCCTATGGCCTGTGTTATACAGGAACTCAGATTGGAGGGGCACAATGGGCTTCTTTGGCCGTAGAATATACGAACCTATTTGGTAACACACAGGGAATGAAGGATCTTGCACCCAATCACTATTCAGCCTCACATTTGTTGCCGGTGGTTGTGCAAATCCAGATTGTGGAGCTGGAGAGTGGGGGAAAGATGGGGGAGGATCCTGTGCACACGCCAAACTGAGTGTGGTTCTGGAAAGGTCAGTGGCTGTGGTCAAGACTGCTCAGAGGCAGCACCCTGGAGGACTGAAATTGCCCTTCCTCCTCTTGGTGTGTGACGATGTCTCCAAGTGGCAGCAGCAGCAGGGGAGAGTATGGGGGGCAGAGGTATGGTGGGCACCTCCCGCCCTCCTCTAGGAAACCAACCAGCATTGCTACTCTAAGTGGTGATGGAGAAAAGGGGCCATCAGGGCAGCGTCTTGTCAAGGACAAAGGTGGGGGAAAACCCTACCCTTAAATGCTTATTTGGACAGAGCTGGCTTTGAGGCCAAAGCACAGTGAGAGGACATGTGCCTTGGGGCACGGGAAGTCAGAGGAAACCCATGAACACACACCAGAGGCAAAATTTGTTCACGGCCGGTCCCAACTCCCAACTGCTCTGTCTTTTTCAAATGTCCTACAGTCTCCCTACATTTACCAACAGTATGTTGCAGATGGGGGTAAATTCGAAACTTGGGAGGTCCACTGAAAATACCTTGTCACTGCCAAGGTCAGGAGTCAGCAGCCGAGGGGAGTGATGTGAATGGCACCTGTCAAGGACAAAGGCACATTGCGGCATGGCCACAAAAGCGTTGTTCCCCCCTTTGCTCTGAGTGCAGCAGAAGGGAAGCCCTGCAGGGTGGGTATCGCTGAATCAGCAAGCCCACCGCTTTGCTGCCGCTCTTGTTCTTGGGTGCCCCTGTGGGGAGCGGGCCAGTGATTTTCATTTGGAGGGGAAGAGGCCCCACTCCCTTGATTGAACTTGCGTGGGTCCCTTTATCCTCACGCCCATCGAGCAGATGGACACCAGCCCTGTACAGAGATGCCAAGGGCTGGCTGTCCTTAAGAGCGAGGGTCAAGGCCAAAGAGAGACACTTTCCAGGAAGTGTGCTAGATCATTGCTTAAGACAGGGACTCTTGTCTTTGCTCCTTGGTGACGTCCAGTCCAGGCGTTTAACCCAACCAGCACTTAATAGTTTTAAAATGTACACTGCTAAATATTGCATAGGAAACGCTTCATTGTCCTAAGCAACAGAGAGTCCTGTGGCACCTTTAAGACTAACAGATGTATTGGAGCATAAGCTTTCATGGGTGAATACCCACTTCATCAATACCTTGCGTCTGACAAAGTGGGTATTCACTCACGAAAGCTTATGCTCCAATACATCTGTTAGTCTTAAAGGTGCCACAGGACACTCTGTTGCTTTTTACAGATCCAGACTAACACGGCTACCCCTCTGATACTTCATTGTCCTAATTCACACTAAAGGCTAGGGCACGTGAGAATTTTATATGCAGTGCAAACTAGTGGATTTTAATCAAAACGATTGTTTGGAACAAAAACTTGGGTGGTTGGAGATCACCGAGGATGTGAATTTGCTCAGTGCAGTTTAAATTTGGAACTGTATTTTGCAGAACCCGCAAACTTTTGATCAAGTCCTACTCGTTTTTTGGGCAAATTCATATTTTTTTTGACAGTCCAATATTCACACAAACAACCCCCCCTTCCCCCGTGTAGCCTCCTCTGTCCTTTCTCACACGTATCGCACAAGGGACTGTAGTCTCCATGGTTACTGCAGTACACAAACTTGGGAAGCATCTTTCCAAGCTTACTGTTGTCTCTTGCAGTGCCTGAGTAAAAATAATTTAAATCTCTATATTTTTACTTAAAATGAGTGTGATAAGCTTAGGAGTGTGTGTGTGTGTGTGTGTGTGTGTGTGTGTGTGTGTGTGTGTGAGAGTGAGAGCGCGTGCTAGGGAGTGAGTCTCACACCCAATGAATGAGACTTGCACCACCTTGACTCCAACAGGACCTCTCTACAGATTGGCCTGCAAAGGATGCTGAATGAGTGAAGCAGCTCATCCCTTCTAAGCTCCATCACATGATGGGTTTCCCCTTAACTCTGATCTCCTTTGTGCCCATCCATTACTCCTGTCTTGAGCCCCGGGGCTGGAGCAAAACCTCTGTGCCTGCCCCAGAGCTCTCAGGGTGGGCAGTTGCCACCTATGCTGCACGTCACCTTATCCTGTAGGGACTATTAATTCTAATAATATCTTCGAACCATCCCTGACAGGAACCAGTTGGACAAACACCTTCCAGGATAGATAACACTTGGTCCTGCCTCAGTGCAGGGGACTGGACTAGATGACCTATCGAGCTCCCTTCCAGCCCTACAATTCTGTGATTCTATGTTACATTGATATGACACTTCCCAAGCCAAAGGATCCCAAAGAACACCCCAAAGTTTACAGAGTACGTGGATAATGACCGTGACTGTAGACACTCAAGTAAATCCTGTTAGAAAACAGGAAAAGCTCGAGCTCTCATCTTCATGTGCATTTGTACAGCACCTAGCGCAGCTTATCTGGGGAGTTTTATGGCCCCCTCACCACAGTATCTGAGCGCCTCCTGGTCATTAATGGCTTGTATCCCCACAGCTCGAATGCGGTAGGGAGGTATCATTCATCCCCATTGTACGGATGGGGAACTGAGGCACAGGATAGATTTGATTTGCCCAAGGTGAGGAGCTGGACTTGGGTCTCCTGAGTTTCAGTCCAGCAGCCTCACCCCTAGCCCATCATTCCTGCTCTGGGCTCTGATCCTCCCTGGGGTCCCTATTCAATGTCAGTATGGTTTGGCACCCCTACCTACACAGAGCTGCTGCATTGTCTTCCGCATACTTTGCCAGCTCCTTTGGAAAGCAGGTGCTGGTATCATAGAATCATAGAATATCAGGGTTGGAAGGGACCTCAGGAGGTCATCTAGTCCAACCCCCTGCTCAAAGCAGGACCAATCCCCAACTAAATCATCCCAGCCAGGGCTTTGTCAAACCTGACCTTAAAAACCTAAAAAAATCTGCTCCTTTGCTGCTGTCAGGGTTCCCCCCTGGGTGGGCGTGTCCCTGTGTGTGAGGAAAACAGGCCATGTGCTGACCCAAAATAAAACTGTCCATCCGTGTAAGGACAGGAACCCCACAGAGCCTGGAATCTTGAGCCTCGGGGAACTGGAAGAGATGGCCTTAAACTCTTCTATTCCAGCAAGTCTCTTTGCTGGGGTGACAGTCATGCTCTCAACGCGGCTGTAACACCTTGTGCCCTGTGTTTTAGGGTTCGAAAAAGAGACATCCAAACAGAAGGAGAAGGACGGGCCCAGCGGCACCCTGGTAAGTGCAGCTTCGCCTTTACTCTGACCTCCTGTGGCTTCTCCTGTGCCAGTGACCCCCCCCTCCCCGGTGAAACACCGTGATTCACTACGGGCCTGATTCTTCAGCCCTTACTCACATTCCTTGACTTGAACAGGGCTGTTTGCATGAGTAAGAAGTGCTCTTTGTGAGTAAGAGTTGGCCTCTGCCAGCATATTGAGACACTTGCAGGCACAGTGAAAAGGGGGAGACTATGCTGAATATACTAAGTGATCACCCCAAATCCCTGCTCTCTGACCGCTACTATCCCACGTTCCCTGATACAGGCCTGACTCCTCCAGGGCGCTGCAGAAATGGCCAAGTGGCCTCTGGATCAGCCTCACAGTGGTGGGCAGTCTTTCTGAAAGCACCTCAGGAGAAAGCTGCTTTGGGAGCTAATGTATTTAAAATTGTGAACTGGGGATTTAACCAATCCTGATTTCACAGCAGCCCCTGAAGTGCACTCTAGAGAGAGGCCTTCCTTCTGTGCGTGCAGCCCAAAGCTTTGTCCAGGCAGGCAGATGGGATGGTGCTGGAATAGGCTGATGGGCAGGGAAAGGCAGGGGCACATGAACTGTCGGCAGAGGGGACGGTACTTTGTACACCCAGGAGTCCCATGGGGAATCAGGACAGGTGGGAGTGTATGAGCCACACGTGGTCAGGAGTGAGTGATGGACAAGTGGATGTTTGTGATCCCCAGAGTCAGATGGGCAGTGGAGACATACGCAGATGCTGTCGGAGCATTTGTAAGATGCCCAGATATGAAGCTTGACAGCCTGAATGAAGTGGAAGAGGAGAAGTTGGGGGATAGAGCCCAGACCAGTGACAAGGGAGAGTCTTGTCCCCATCACGTGGCATCCTGTGGCAGCCGCTGGTGAAAAGCAGGCAGTGCAGCCCGATAGCCGCAGTAACTCTCCCCAGAGACAGACGGTGGCTGTGAGGTGCTGGCAGTGACAGCTGCTGCGTTTGCCTGCAGACCGTCTCTGTGTCCTTGCCAGCTGCCTTCCCATTGCCATGTGCTTGGGGAAATTGGCATGTGGTATCATGCTCTTGTGGACTCTGTGTAATCCCCTTGCAACATGAATTGGATTCATGTGGCAAGAGACTCTTTTGAAAGCTGGTGGGACGCTGCCAGCCGTGCCCCTCAACGCACAGCAAGTCTGCTGTCCCCATGGGCTGCATGCACGGCTCCCTCTGCTGGGCGATGCATGGCGCTGAAGTGGTCGTGGGTAGCGTGCCGCTGCAGTGTCTGCTGATGGGGATGGGAGAAGAGGAGAGAAGAGAGAAACAGAAAACACAGACTGGTGGAGTGAATAAAAATCCAGTGCCTCTCTGGAACCGATCACAGTGAATAGCGATGGGGAAGCGAGCTCTCACACCCTATAGGAAAGGGCCCCAAATTCTGCTTCTGGAAGCCAGCTTGATGGCTCCCTCCCTACAACCAGGATGGTGTCCACTGAGGAGGAGATAAAACAGCCCTGGTGATCGAGAGAGCACTGCTGCTGCCAGTGCAACTCCGTGTACTCCCATCAGTCGCTCTGTGTCCTGCTATCTCAGCCTCGTGCACTGCTGGGAGCCAGGCAGCAGTGTCGGAGCAGCTGTGACCGGTGTGTAGATAAAATCCCTTCCCTACTGCGACAGAGCTGTGGGCAAGGGGACATGCTACGCCAGCTCAGCTCCACGCGGCTGGAACAGCTAAGAGAGGAAGGTGGCAGGCAGATGACAATGAGATTAACCCCAGCAGCCAGCTCAGCTTCCCTGGGACAGATTTCACTACCCTAAGCCTCCCAAGGACATTAGTAAAGCAAACCAAGGGAAAAGTACTTGCTTTCTGTGGGGATTCCCAGCTCAGGTCTCCAGAGCCCTGCAGCTCTGGAGGTTCAGTGTAATGCATTAGTTGCTACAGGGAGGCTCTGGGGTGGACATGGGCATGCAGGGCTCAGGGGGGTATTGGGCCACATTAGAGGGAGACCCTCTGCTCAGTCAGACAAGTCATGGTCAGTGTCCAGGGCAGTTTGTTTCTTCCTTGGAACTGGGAGCTTGGCAGGAAGTGGGAGCGGCTGATTTGGGAAGCGGGAAACATGGGGGATTGTTACTTGCCGAGTGCTCAGGAGTATGTGCCCTAGTGTAGGGTGTCATCGGGGAGTCTCCAAGCTATGCCCAGAGCTGTTACTCCCAAGGAGCTCCTCTCTTGGTGCACTGCGTGGCCATGGGCAGGGGTTGCATTAAAGAGATTTTTCCAATTGCACCAGCTTGGGGTCTCAGAGCATTTGTGCTGAGAGCAGCCGACGCTCCCATTACTTTGCTGTGTTCACTCACCTGCCACTGTGCTGCGTAATAAGAACTGTCACCCTCACTAACCAAACAAAATTCTACATCTGGCTTGGGACTGAAAAACACTAGAACTTACTGCTCAGAGAAAGGGTGTTTTTCATTTACAAAACGCTGCACAAACTCCGACTAGCTCCTTGATATAATGCTTCTCTGTTTGTGGCCTGTGGCCAAGCAGATAACTGGGAAGGGAGTGTAGCTGGGATTAGTGGCATAAAATTAAGAAAGGGACATTTTAGGAGACTAGCTGTCAGGAAAGATTTTCTAACAGTGAGATCTGTCAGGCTGTGGAGGAATCTCCCAAGAGAAGGGATTGGAGATATTTAAAGCTAGATTGGCTGCAACAGTGGAGAATAAACCCCTCGGGGGTGCAGTATATGAGGCCTTTTCTAAATGATTTTAGTGTTGTGATTTTCCTTGCAGATTCAAGTAAGAGGAGATGGGTTCTGAGTGGAGAAGTCCCAAGGTAGAGCACCTGTGACTTTACTCATTAGTAAGAGTAGCAGGGGAAATCCATGAAAGGTGCATTGATATCCAGATCAGGGTATTAGATTGTGAAGTTCTCCCGGGCAGGAGAGACTCTTGGTTTTCATGGGGTGTGTCCCGGATGAGGCTGCTTTGAGTAGTTGGTCAGAGAATATGGAGCAAGCTTTCCAGAGAACACAGACTGTAATGGCCCTATCTGATGACCTCCTGCTCTAAGGAAGCGTGTTAAATACCCCGCTGGACCAGTTGCTCCAAGAGGAGGTTGCTGCTGCAGCACATGCTAATACAGAGGGAAGGGGACGGTGATCTGTCTCCAATCAGGGAGGCAATGATTGGAGCCTGTCTGCACAGGGGTGTTAGCTAGATGGCTGCTCTGCGGAGACAGATAATCAACACTGCTCCCTGCATGAAGGCTGTCTGACCCTACAACCACTTGTGAAGCCCAGCAAAATAACCCAGGCTGTGCAAACCTCTATACAACTGCTGCCAGCTGTAGCAAATCCCCCATTAAATGGGAGGTGACTGGCACAGGATTCGCTGTCCCCTGCAGGCCCTGACATAGGCTGCTGCAATTAACAACACTTAGCAAAGCTCACGTGCCTGGAGCTGTTTTAAATCGGTAGCAGCACGGGGCATGTAGCAAAGGGAGTGTGATGATATTGTGGGATCTGGCTCTGGCAATATCTTCATTAGAAACTGTCTGATATAGGTCCTGGGAAATGGGTTTTCTGCCATTTCTACGTTTGGTTTAAATCTAGCATCCTATTCAGGACTCAAAGTTTATTGGATTTCTAAAGGGTGGTAGCCTAGAGACAGAGGCCAGGCTGACCTGGAAGGGACTCAAATCTTTGCCCATCAGATGCATTAGCAAGAGACTTCCCTTAGGGCCTGTTTTCGCTTCACTGTGCACACATCCTGTGAGCTCCTGCTCCTCCTAGAGCATGCATCAAACCCCTCACTCCGCCATGGAAGTGTGTGCCCGTATGCCAGTCTGACAGCTGCATTTTCAAGTGACTTTGGAGGGAACCACTCATCCAGCCTCAACAGACAATGGGACCTGAAGGGGCATGACCGGAATGATAGGGTTTGTACCTAGACCGGACACTGCACTGTTTCCTTCCCACAATGGAGACAGGCCTCTGAATTTTCAGTGTACAAATACAGGATGGGTGAAGGAAGGACTTTAGAATGTGGAGACATACCCCAAATACGGGCAGTTGGGCAGAAAAGCTGCAGATCGAATGTATCATTGAGCAGTAATTCTTGTCACCGCAGGGCGATTCTGGACTGTGCTCAAAGGACAAAGCCCCTGGGGCCATGACGACCGGAGCGAGTGGAAGTGAAAGTCCTCTGGAAAGCATTTGCCTCAGTGAATCTGACAAAACAGCCGTGCTCACTTTAATAAGAGAAGAGGTAATGGTGACTCAGCACTGTCGGGGCTGGTGCCTGCTCAGGGCAGCAAAACGTGTACACCCAGAGCAGGAATTCATCTCAGCCTGTGTGTGTGAAGCAGCCAACACCATGGGGCCCTGATCTCCATTGGGGCCTCTAGGGACTACCACACACTAATAATATAACCTCTGCTCCCCACTGGTGTCACATCACAGGTGTATCCAGGATGTGGGAACTAGCCTCCCAGAGAGGCAGAGATGCTCTGGGGGGTGACATTCTCAGCGGACACGGTGGGGCAGGGGATGGAGTTTAAGGCTAGAAGGGAACAGTAGATCTAGTCTGACCTCTATAGTAAAGGCCATTACAATTTCACCCCATTACTCTATATTGAGCCCAAAATCTTGTGTCTGGCTGAAGTACACCTTCCAGAAAGGCATCCAGTCTGGATTTTAAATCATCAAGTGCTGGAGAATCTTTGTAGTTTGTAATCTTTCTGTTCCTCTTGGGTACCCTCCTACTGCTTGGCCAGCAATTCTCCTAGCCTGCAGAAGGTGCCTGCAAAGAAGATAGCAGCAGATCCCCCCACTCTCACACTTCCATCGTCTTGTGGCAAAAGCGAGACTCCAAAAGGGGAGAGTATCAGAGGGGTAGCCATGTTAGTCTGGATCTGTAGAAAGCAACAAAGAGTCCTGTGGCACCTTACAGACTAACAGACATATTGGGCTCATCTGACGAAGTGGGTATTCCCCACGAAAGCTTATGCTCCGATACGTCCCTTAGTCTATAAGGTGCCACAGGACTCTTTGTTGCTTTTTACAAAAGGGGAGAGTTTTATAGCCATGAATTTATCTAAGATCTGCACAGGTCCCTTACTGTAAAACCCCAGCTGAGCACCTGTGTTGATGTGCAGTGGCAGGCTTTGGGGCAATCATCTCCTCATGCCTCAAGCTTGCCACTTAACATTTATTTTTCAAGTGGCATAAGCACGTAATTTTCAGCAGAAATGCTTCATAAACGTTTGCAATTAGAGGCTCCGAACATTTTGAGCCAGCACTGGAATCTAGATTAAATCTTTGCCCATTGCTGGTAATCTTCTAAAGAGCTGTCTTCAGCTAATATCAAAGTGTTCGGGTTTTGCATTGCTAGTGATTGGATTTAATGTCTCTGACTATCCTCTACAACATTCCCAATTCACAGTCTGAAGCTGAGCTTTGGGTGTAGGGATCCACCTCCTGGAAGACAGCCCTTGTATGCCTGGAGGTGGAGAGTTAGAGTTTGCATTTTGTTTCCTTTACCATGTAGATAATCACTAAGGAGATCGAAGCAAATGAATGGAAGAAAAAATATGAAGAGAGCCGACAAGAAGTCTTGGAAATGAGGTAAAAATCTGAGCTCTCAGGTGTTCACCCCCCAACGTTATCCGTTAGCATTCCCACACAGAGCTACAGATCAAATCATGCCTGACTCTTGGACTTTCCATGCAGCCACTGGGGTATATTGAAGCAAAGCTGTTGATTTTGGGGTGCTGAATTGCTTGGTACTGAAAAGCTGCTCATGCGTCTCTTCTTTTGTGACTCTTGTGGTTTAGTTTGCCCTGGTGGTAATAAGATATCATGGATAGCCATGCTCAGGATGGAACATGTTACAAGCCGTGAGCTCATCATGCTCAGACTGTAACAAGTCTGTCATGTTCTTTGTGGCAAGAGTAAAATCCTATTAACTGTGCATGCCTGAGAGCCCAGGGGAAGGCCAGGTCAGCTGGATGGCAGATATTACTGGAGAAAAGAGGAGGTGATTGAGAGGAATCAGAACTATAATCTAGACTGTTTCAGTGACTATACATATAGTTTCAGACTGTGCACACAGGCTGCCTCTGGAACTGGCTGGTGTCATTTTGTTTCCCAAAGCCTTAAGAAGTGGGCTTGGCAACAACATACCAGCTGCAGTTTGCCAGCAACAGAGCTTCACAGATACAAACAAACCCCCAGACTGTGTGTAAATGTCCCCTGTCCCCTTTCGTTCTAGGAAAATCGTGGCTGAATATGAAAAGACCATTGCCCAGATGATAGGTAAGATCTCTCTGGGTGGCAGCCGTCACTAGCGTTAGGAAGTTGGTGGCCTCGGGATGGCTTGTGGGATGCTGATCACAGTAACAACACAGAGAAAAATGGACCCAGTTTCATCTGCTTCCCCTAGTTCAGTGCCCATCTGCTATTACAACCAGGACTGGCCTCCATAAGGAGCATGAAGCAGAATCCCTTACTCCCACTCCACCAGCTGCCCTGACCAGCTTCTCTCCGTCCTGATAAATGAACGTTAGGTTTTCTAAGTTGGAGGTTCCACGTGTTCCCATAGCCCTGAGGTTCCTCTCCGTTAGACACCTCCCTCTCCCCCCCCGCATCCCGGCTTTCCACCGTGACGATGTATCGTCCAGTCAAGGTGGGCTGACAGAGGCTCCCCTGGAAGAGCCATCAGCAACATCCGAAGTTGGCCAGTGAGGACCACTGCAGTGATGGCAGCTGTGCTTTCATCCCTGCTTGCTCCTGAGAGTCCCTCGCGCTTGGAATCCAAGCCAGGGCTGTCATGGGGCAATTTGGAGCGATAACCCCCAGGCCGTTGCTGCAGCAGTCTCCATTTCAGAAAAGGAGAGTTTTGATGTAAATATAATTTACTTCTAATTCACAGAAGATGAACAGAGGACAAACATGGCCTCCCAGAAGAGTCTGCAGCAGCTCACAATGGAAAAGGAACAGGCCCTGGCAGACCTGAACTCTGTAGAAAGGTCCCTGTCGGATCTGTTTCGGAGATACGAGAACCTGAAGGGCATTCTGGAAGGGTTTAAGAAGGTCCTTTACTCTCTTGGGAGACTTGCTTTCCTCTTCCTTGTTGTACCTCCTGTGCTGCCTGTGTGATGTCCTGTCCAATGGTTTCTGGTTAAGGGGTTATAGAAGCACACAGGCTATTATTGTTTCTTGTCCAATACTGTTCTGGTTGTCCTATGTCCCCAATGCCACTTTGAATCAATGTTCCTTGGTAGAGTTGGGCAAATAACAGATTTCTCAATACACTGGCAAGGCCAAGATTTCGGGGCAGGGGGGTGGGGTGGGGGACGGAATTGTTGTGGGTCAAACTGAAAATGAAATTTTTTTGAAATTTTCAGCAAATCAGAAAGTAATAAAAAATTAATTTCAGGGTGACCAGAACGTTTTGTTTTGATATGGAGCATTTTTAATAATAAAATTAAAGGACTATTTCTAAGCTAAAAGTCATTTCAAATAAAAACATCAGGATGGTTTATTTTTAAAAAGTTGAAATTAAATGTTTAATTTTTTTCAGATTTTTTTTTTCATTTGAAACAATCTGGCAAAATTGATACAAATTTGCAACTTGTTTTAATGTTGCCAAATCTTCATTTTTCACCAAAAACAAGTCAAAAAATTGCCCAGCTCTACTCCTTGCCCTCGTCGAAGGATGTTTCCGGTGCTTGCGTTTATATGTCAGCATTGGGATGAATAAGCAGGGTACCTGTCCGGGTTGTAAATGTCACAGGAAGCCAGTGATAAGAGCTGCTGGAGCTGATCGCAGCAGGGAGCCTGTTCCTCTTTATAGATTTTACGGTCGCGTTCTCCCTGTACTCTGTGAACAATAGACATCAGAAGTAGCAGAGGGATCCAAGCAAAGGGCTGGAGCAAAGGCAAGGTATTATAAAAACATTATCAGAGTGGTGTAAAAAGGCCATAGCATAAATGAGCAATCTGTCGGAAGAATAAAAAATACTTCAAAAGTTGTGAACCTCAATTTCCATCTGGGTGTCAGTTTTGTAGTTCGTATCAGCACAGTGTGACATGCTCAACTCCATTTCAAATTAGTCACCATTGTTTTGCAATTTTTATCTTCCAGAATGAAGAAGCTTTGAAAAAATGTGCTCAGGATTACTTAGCCCGGGTCAAACAGGAAGAGCAGCGGTATCAAGCCCTGAAAATCCATGCAGAAGAAAAATTAGACAAGTAAGAATCCCAGATGTGGGCTCTGCGGAATGCAGGCTGAGTCTGGAACTTTGGGAGAAACAAGAATGAGCTTTGATTTCAGTCTTTCAACCAGGTTTATAAATAAAAAATTAGATTCATACCAGAGTCTTTGAAAGAATCTGTAACCTTGAGAAGGGTCCTGCTCATTGTTTAGAGGAATTTGAACTCCTGCAGGGTAAAGCAATCTGTATAACAGAGTTTGCAAAATGAAATCTACCATTCTATATCCTTTGTGCTTTTATAGCGAGGTGGCTGGATGATAACTGTACTCTTATAATATTTGAGATTGTGAGTTAAGAATGGTTATAAAGCTGCTGGTTATTTACAATATTATTAGCAATTCTTTTGATGAGATACCATTACTACTTAAAGTGTCATCAAGGGGCAGCACATGCTGACTGGCTTTCCCAAAGTCCTGAGGCAGAGAATATCAGGGACACTGGGGCCTCTTGTTCTAAAAGTGGAAAGGCAGAGAAACCCTACCCATCACTCAGGGCTTGGCTACATGAGAAAATTGCACTGGGTTTGACTTAAGAATCATAGACTCATAGACTTTAAGGTCAGAAGGGACCATTATAATCGTCTAGTCTGACCTCCTGCACAACGCAGGCCACAGAATCTCACCCACCCACTCCTGTAATAAACCCCTAACCTCTGTCTGAGCTATTGAAGTCCTCAAATCATGGTTTAAAGACTTCAAGGTGCAGAGAATCCTTCAGCAAGTGACCCGTGCCCCACACTGCAGAGGAAGGCGAAAAACCCCCAGGGCCTCTGCCAATCTGCCCTGGAGGAAAATTCCTTCCCGACCCCAAATATGGTGATCAGCTAAACCCTGAGCATGTGGGCAAGACTCACCAGCCAGCACCCAGGAAAGGATTCTCTGTAGTAACTCAAATCCCACCCCATCTAACATCCCATCACAGGCCACTGGGCATATTTACCGCTAATAGTCAAAGACCAATTAATTGCCAAAATTAGGCTATCCCATTATACCATCCCTTCCATAAACTTATCGAGCTTAGTCTTGAAGCCAGATATGTCTTTTGCCCCCACTGCTCCCCTTGGAAGGCTGTTCCAGAACTTCACCTCACTCCTCGGATGGTTAGAAACTTTGTCTAATTTCAAGTCTAAACTTCCTGATGGCCAGTTTATATCCATTTGTTCTTGTGTCCACATTGGTACTGAGCTTAAATAATTCCTCTCCTTCCCTGGTATTTATCCCTCTGATATATTTATAGAGAGCAATCATATCTCCCCTCAGCCTTCTTTTGGTTAGGCTAAACAAGCCAAGCTCTTTGAGTCTACTTTCATAAGACAGGTTTTCCATTCCTCAGATCATCCTAGTAGCCCTTCTCTGTACCTGTTCCAGTTTGAATTCATCCTTCTTAAACATGGGAGACCAGAACTGCCCACAGTATTCCAGATGAGGTCTAACCAGTGCCTTATATAATGGTACTAACACCTCCTTATCTCTACTGGAAATACCTCACCTGAGGCATCCCAAGACTGCATTAGCTTTTTTCACGGCCATATCACATTGGCGGCTCATAATCATCCTGTGATCAACCAATACTGCGAGGTCCTTCTCCTCCTCTGTTACTTCCAACTGATGAGTCCCCAGCTTATAACAAAAATTCTTGTTATTAATCCCTAAATACATGTCCTTGCACTTTTCACTATTAAATTGATCCTATTATTATTACTCCAGTTTACAAGGTCATCTAGATCTTCCTGTATGATATCCCGGTTCTTCTCTGTATTGGCAATACCTCCCAGCTTTGTGTCATCCGCAAACTTTATTAGAACATTCCCACTTTTTGTGCCAAGGTCAGTAATAAAAAGATTAAATAAAATTGGTCCCATAACCAATCCCTGAGGAACTCCACTAGTAACCTCCCTCCAGCCTGACAGTTCACCTTTCAGTATGAACCGTTGTAGTCTCCCCTTTAACCAGTTCCTTATCCACCTTTCAATTTTCATATTGATCCCCATCTTTTCCAATTTAACTAATAATTCCCCATGTGCAACCATATCAAATGCCTTATTGAAATAGAGATAAATTAGATCCACTGCATTTCCTTTGTCTAAAAAATCTGTTACCTTCTCAAAGAAGGAGATCAGGTTGGTTTGGCACGATCTACCTTTTGTAAAACCATGTTGTATTTTGTCCCAATTACCATTGACCTCAATGTTCTTAACTACTTTCTCCTTCAAAATTTTTTCCAAGACCTTGCATACTACAAATGTCAAACTAACAGGCCTGTAGTTACCCAGATCACTTTTTTCCTTTCTTAAAAATAGGAACTATGTTAGCGATTCTCCAGTCATATGGTACAACCCCTGAGTTTACAGATTCATTAAAAATTCTTGCTAATGGGCTTGCGATTTCATGTGCCAGTTCCTTTAATATTCTTGGATGAAGATTATCTGGGCCCCTCGATTTTAGTCCCATTAAGCTGTTCGAGTTTGGCTTCTACCTCGGATGTGGTAATATCTACCTCCATATCCTCATTCCCATTTGTCATCCTACCATTATCCCTAAGCTCCTCATTAAAGACTGAGGCAAAGTATTTGTTTAGATATTGGGCCATGCCTAGATTATCCTTAACCTCCACTCCATCCTCAGTGTTTAGCGGTCCCACTTCTTCTTTCTTTGTTTTCTTCTTATTTATATGGCTATAGAACCTTTTACTATTGGTTTTAATTCCCTCCCCTCTACACGGCTTTTGGCCTTTCTCACTTTATCCCTGCATGTTCTGACCTCAATAAGGTAGCTTTCCTTGCTGATCACTCCCATCTTCCACTCCTTGTAGGCTTTCTGCTTTTTCTTAATCACCTCTCTGAGATGCTTGCTCATCCAACTTGGTCTACAATTCCTGCCTATGAATTTTTTCCCCTTTCTTGGGATGCAGGCTTCTGATAGTTTCTGCAACTTTGACTTGAAGTAATTCCAGGCGTCCTCTGCCTTTAGATCCACAAGTTCTTCAGTCCAATCCATTTCCCTAACTAATTTCCTTAATTTTTTTAAGTTAGCCCTTTTGAATCAAAAACCCTAGTCACAGATCTATTTTTGTTTATCCTTCCATTTAGTTTGAACTGAATTAGCTCATGAAGGTGTGAATTTAAACTGATGTAGTTAAACCAGTCAAACCCCTGTGTCGACAGTCTGATTTTGGTATAAGGAGCTTATTTTTGTTCATCTTAAACTTGTTGCAGTTGACTTAAGCTACCCCAAGAAAAGCTGCTCTGAAACTGAAAGCAGCGTGTCCATGCGGGTTTGCCCCATCTTAAATAAACCAGTTTAAAAGCCAATGTAAGTTACACCATTGCAACTTCCCCATGTAGACACAGCCTCAGAATCTATTGCTCATAAACATGGAGGAGAACTGGAGCCAGCACAGCAAGTGCAGCTGTTACTGGCTGCTTTAACAGGTGACTTTATCCTTTGCTTTCTTAGGCGTTTAGATAACTGTACGCTGTGGCACTGTGTAATGTTACTCTGTTGGGCTGTGGCCCATGTGATAAATATTCTCTCTCACTCTGTCTCTCTCTCTCTCTCTAAACCCCCACGTAGAGCCAATGAAGAAATTGCACAGGTACGCACAAAAGCAAAAGCTGAGAGTGCAGCTCTCCATGCTGGGCTGCGCAAAGAGCAGATGAAGGTGGAATCACTGGAGAGAGCCCTCCAACAGAAGGTAAAGGCCCTTCGGCCACCGCCCCCATCTGGATCCTGAAGTGGTGTTTGTTTAGCTATTGATTTCAGTGGAAACAGTTGCCATTAAAATGTCTCCTACTGATCTTGGGATCATTCCTCAGATCACAGCTGACATGAGAGGGAGGGTCTCAGAAAAGCTAGCCTGAAGCCAGGCAGAGTGAGGAGGGGAGGAATATAAATTCTGTTCTTTAAATCTCTGCCCGTTATCCACTTACCATCACACTGAAATATTGGTGTGGCTATTGGGAACAGCTGCATTTCAAGCTGCACCGTCCACTTGGGGACATGAAATCCATGATAAATGATACCAGGGTGTCTCCATGCGGCTGTTAAACCCCCACACACCATGGAATGTGTGTCCCAGCTGATCCTCGCCTTGAGTTGTATCAGGACTGTGCTCCTAGACAGGGACCTGGGCTGGTGGGCAGTTATACGGAGCTGGAGAGCGATAGTTTGTGATTAGGATCCCCCAGGATCAGCCTAGACAGCAGATCCTGCAGGACTAGCTTGGAATGCAGATCCCTGGCATCGTTCTAGGGAGATCTCCTGGAGATCAGGGCAGATAGCGAGTCTCTTTTTCTACATGCTTCTCTGCCATTCACTCGGCTGGCACATGCCAGAGTGCCTGCATACTACAAGGATAGCTGCTTTGAAATGCAATGGATGGTGTTACAAAGGGATTAGTAGCCATAATCCTGTTTGCAGAAGTGAATGCCCTGAACTACAGTGCCAACTGCAGAGCAATTTCATTGGCCCCCGCTCGCCATGTGATAGAGCCCCAGTCCCTGCAGAGGGTCAGCAGTGGAAGCAGATTGGCTCTGCTCCCCTTCCTCCCCCCCCCCCCCCCCCAGGGGCCATGCCTTTCCTTTTATGATGATGATGATGATGATGATTTATTTGTATTACCAGTGGGGAAAGGGGCTGGAATTGGTCACTCACTGGTTACCCGTGGCCATCAGGGAACTTCAGCTCTTCATCTCCATGTGACCGTTTGTCTTTCAGAACCAAGAAATTGAAGAGTTGACCAAGATCTGTGACGAGCTGATTGCAAAGATGGGAAAGACTGACTGAGCCTCGCCACCCTTTGTCCAACACTCTGCACTTGGCTGCTTTTTTTGTAACGTTGCGCACCTTGCCTTAGTCTCCAGGAATAATCTCCCCTGAGCAGAGAAAAGCACATGCGCACAGCTGCCTGCCCCACTTGACTGCAGGATCCCATCACCCCAGAGGCAAAGCTGGCGTCCCAAAGGGTTCTAGTCTGATCGTTTCAGAGGGTTTGCAGCCCCAGGTTTTTAGGGCTTCGCTCAGTTTCTCCCTAATCCGGCAGGACTTGTGCATTTCTTTTGGTGTCATCAGCAGCCACATGCCCACCCCTACAGACAGCACCTCAGTCAGGCCTGCGGACACTTTCTGGGGTCCCTTCCTGGCAGCTAGAGAGCTGGTTTGAGTTGTACCCATATGAGAGCTGGGATTTTTATTGGTTACATCTATTGAGCACCTAACCAGTTGGCATTTTCCGCCTAAAAACAATGGGGAGGTCCCAGCTGTGAGGCTAAGCCCACACCCAGGTGCCGAGAGCTGACAGTGCAATACTGGTACCTTGAGAAAGGAAGGCACTGTGGGGTCTCAGTAGAAGTGTCTGGGATAGGGAGGTAATGATGTTAAAATCAGGGGCATCTGACAGGAAACACCCCGCACACACACACTCACACACACACACGGTGTCCACAGCATGCGATTTTGATTAACTGGTTAATCCTACAGCTGAACTGGTTTGCCTGAAAGTGGTTTGATTCATTTCTGATAGGTTGATCCAAGTGTATATTCATGTAACATGTTGTAGCAAGTCCTGATCCCATGCCCTGCCAGCAGCTAGGGAGGGAAGCCCAAGTGTCTCTCTGGGTATGTCTACACTGCACTCTGAGGTGTGATTGCAGCTCAGGCTGACATACCTGCGCTAACATGGGTAAAAATAGCAATGTAGATGCAGCAGCATGGGCTTCAGCAATGCATGTAGGTACCCAGGGTCCCGGGCATTTTTGTACTGCGCATCTACATTGCTGCCTTTAGCCAGGCTAGCGCAGGTGTTTCAGCCTGAGCTGCAGTCACACCTCAAATTGCAGTGCAAAGGTACCCTTGGTCAGTGCACTTTATTGTCCTTGCACTAGGGCTCTCTCGTCAGCCTTGGTGGGTCCTTCCTCACAGCTGCACAGCTGGATCTTCCATCCAGACAGATGTGCGTGCATATTTGGTTACCTACTTTGTACATCTCCTCTTGGGGTGGTACCACTTGCCCTGTGCTGCCCTCTAGCACCATCATTTCCTGGCATTGATTAGTAGTATTTTAATAGTAATTCAAAATATGCAAAGCAAAGCTCTTTGGTATTGGATCAAAATGCTGCTGTGAGATTAGAGGAGTGACCGCTCCCTTTGGGGACTGCAGAAAGAAGGGAGCAGGCCCTAATTTGTGCATATGGTGAATGTCCTAAAATCCTTTTCTCCAAGTCAATACAGAATGCCATTTAAAATTATGCAAAATGCTCTGGACTGTGTCTTGCTCTCAGAAATGCCTTTGCAGTTTTACAAGTACTAATAGAACCAGAAACTAGTACAAGCAAAGTCAGCTGCAAACAGCTGTTAAATAAACGTGCAGGTACAAATGGGCAGGAAACCGAATCATACTAACTATGCAAGCAAACCACTCAGTGGAACTGTAGTGTGGATTTTCCCTTTATTTGGACCAAGCCAATTTCATGCAGAATTGCTGAAGCACCCTTCATACTGCAGTAGAGACCCAGAAGTTCTGCAGGGTGACATATATTTAAATGTATGTAGATTGTTTTTGTACCATACTTGGAATGCTGTTGCATGAGCCAACATTAGCAATGAGTTTTACCTGTCTGCGCATTGGCAATGCTTTCCCACCCTGCAGAGTTGCAGCAGGTCTCATCCATATGGCATTCACTAGGGTGCAGTACCTCTAGCCTGACAGCAGTGATGCTCACAAGCTGTATGAACTGTTCTGTCCATGCTAATTTCTCTTGGTCAGGGACTTATGCTTTGGAACCATTTGTCTGAGGTTTTGTGCAAAGCAGTCCTGCCCTTCAGACAGAGAAATGTAACTCCAGAACAAAACATGGGCTGGGCTAGGCAACAGCTGGGGTGGCAGTGGATCCGATTTTAAAGTCCTGAGTGGATAGTGGTGAAGTATCAAACCAGGGAAGGATTTGCTGTTTTGGAACTGAGCCCTAGCTAGTGGCGGATGTAAAAGTTTAGCAAGCCTTTTGGCTGCTAACGTTTCATACCAAAATCAAACTCTTCTATTTTCTGGTTCCTAACATGGACCATGCAGAGCACACGTCTGTTCTAAAATATACTTTTTGAAATGTATTCTGTAGGGAGATGATTATTATACATTGAACAAGACCAAGATGGTGACACCCTGCCCCTGACTAGCTAATGGGACTAGTTTAGCATGCCTCCTTTGAAAGTAGTGTCCTGCTGTGCACTGGAGAAGGTCCCTCCGAAATTAGCCCAGGGGTAGTTCCCTTGATGGGATATGGACCCCCAGCGTTTTTGTGACTATTGAGCACTCTGTGGTGGCAGGAAAGGAAACCCCCCATTCCTGTGCTGTACCCCCGGGCGCAGTAGTTACACAGCCCTCAAGCATGTTGGTAAGAGAGCTTGTATCAGATGATCTACAGAGGGAGACGGGCAACCTCTGTCCAGGCAGTAAGTGAGCGAACCACAAACAAAGGAGAGCATGGGGCCACGAGGCTGCTCTTCCTGTCAACCTCAGTGATCAGGTTACACCAGAGGTAGCCAAATCCGGATGACCAGATGCTTTAGAACGGATGCCAGAATCTTTTAATTTATTTATTATCATCATTATTGTTATTTTTTTAAATTATTTTCTCTGAAGTCTAGACCTTGACTATACCTTAACCAAGAAATTTTGGACCTTGACAAAAAATAATTGATTGCCCTGGGTTATACCATAGTTTGAGTGTGGTCAGACTGAAGTAGGAGCATTCTCTTTAGCTCACTCGTTTCCAGAACGCACCTAAACCGTGTTGTGATTCTTGAATAATAACGACTCTTTCTTGGCAGGTGTTAGCTAGATGTTACTGCAAGTGGACAATGGCAAATAGATGAATCAAAGGTGAGCCCCCGAAGGAAAGAAGCCAAACATTGAGATACAGCTCTGAACCTCTGGGGTCTGCAGATTTGGGCTAGAAACCTTGTTGAGAGCAACCATTCTGTGGGAGGAGCTCGGCATCTCCACTTCCAGCCCCAGCAGGGATGGGAAAAAAGTTGTGTGAGGGAGGAGAGTTATCAAGTTTTTTTCAGATCCCAGAAGAAGTTATTTGTTATTTTGGGCTAGTTTTGAGTTGGGGGCAAATTTCAGGTTGTTTCTGATTTTATCGGGATCCATTTAACTCTCCCCTAATAACAATGGGCAAGATTCCAGCACGAGGTCCATGCACCACTCATGTCGCACATGATTTTGGTGAGACTTGAGTGGTACCTAGTCTTGGCACTAGTCCTCTGCACAGGTGTGAATTTCACCCAATGTGCTCAAAATGTTGAGTTTTAACTAAAGCCGTTCATAGATTGTAAAAGAGTAGCCAGGATCCCGGGCTGACCTGCTCTCTGCAAACAGTGTCCATGTTGTAGCAGAGTTTAGATAGGAACCAAATGGCATTGAAAACCTGCCTGGCAGCTCCAGAACCAAATCTGAGTTTTTGTAAAACATTATTCTACTGCCCCATGAGAAAAGCCTATGAATAAACAAGAGTTTGCCACAGAACTGAGAAGAGTTTTCTTAATAAAGTGTGTTTAATAAAACCCCCTTTTATGGTTGAGTCACATCACAGGTTCTCCTCATCCCCCAAAAAACCCACATAAGAAAGTGTAAATGATGTCCGTTAGATCCACTCTTTCTTTGTTATGAATAGTTGTTTGATGTTATCTCTGCCCTCAGATACACTGCCCCATATTATGCCACTCATGTTCACTTCCACCTGTGTTAAGAGAAGCGAAATTAGATTTCTGAGCAAACATAGTTGCATTTGCTATCTCACTGGGGCCATAAGGGACTAAAACAAAAGCAGGAAAGGTTTGCTTATTGAGGGCTAAAGTCTGGAGATCCAGCGCATTAGGGTGTGGGGACACTGATTCCTCAAATCTTAGCATGTTTTGAGGTAGCTGTCTCTCTGTGAGGTTTTTTTCCATTTCTCTGAGATGATGCGTCCTTGCAGAGAGGTTTTGATAAACTCCAGAGAACACAGCTCTATAAAATACAGTCATGAGTCTCAGCATCTATACAGAACTGCAGCTTGCAAATTACAAAGTAAATCTTTAACAAACCTCCTTCTCCTCCAAAGGTAAGAGAACTGAAATGCAAGACAGTTCTGCAGAGAGCTCCTTCCTCCCCCTCAGTAGTAATCTGATTTGAGAGCATTTTCCCATTTGTATCTGTTCCCCAGAGTCCAGTGATTGCACTTTCACTGTCTGTATCATCTGAGTGTTGTTCCATTTCTGTGCCTCTCAGCATGCCGTTAGAATTTGGGCAAATGAGATTCCTAAGGAATGATTTATTAACTATAATATGGTTATAGTTACATATATAATGGTTATAGTTATATATAATGGAAGATGTATGGAACTTTAAATCAGTGAGACTGTTTTATCTTGTATGCTGCTTTATAGTGTACAAACCCAGAAGCAAAGCTTTGGTATAGTCTGGCTCATCATCTGTAGATCCTTCTATTCAGGTCTGTAAAGATGCCGCTTCATCTTTTGCCATTCAGTAGCATTTTCAGGAAGATCTGCAACTTGCTGCTGTTCCTGTACAGAGAGATAATGGCAATACTCAAGCTTTGCTGAGTAATTTTTACAAGTGTCTTGTGAACACAAAACTCCTTCCCTAATGAACAAGCCAAGATGTATCGCTAATACCCGGAAACTTGCAAATGGCCATGCACCAAGTTCAAAGCATGATCTCTCTTTTTTCCAGTAGAATTGCACCATCCCTTTTAACTGTCAAAGTTGCCTGCCTGTAAAATTATTAATGTTGCCGTCTACAAGTGTACATTTGCAATAGATCTTGTCTGCAGTAAAGTGCCAATTAATGACCATCCTGACTGCAAATCTGTTTCCACTGCATCCCTCGTGCAGTCTCTTCCCTCCCAGAGGCAGGAAGAAGAACTCTTTGCATTGACTACTATCAGGATTGCTTTGTACAGTGTATGTAACTGCCATCTGCATAAATTTTATATGTACAATAATTTCCCTTTTATATGTCAGGTAAATATTTGTAAGAGTTATACTCACACAAATGAGATTATAATAATGATTACTAATATATTTTTTCCATGTTTCATTGCCTGAATAAAAACTGTATTTACCATTCTTGGATGCTTTTCCTGTATTAGTTTATTGTATGTGTATTGAGGACCTAATTCTGACCCATTTACACAGGGTTAGGTGTCACTCCATTGATTTCAATGCAGTTACTCCTCCGTTACACCAGTGCAAGTGTGATCAGAATCAAATCCTGAGACTGGCTTTTATGGACTCTAAAATGCACCCAAAATTAATTTTAAAAATGATCAATTTCCAGTGCCCTCAGGTCACGTGCTTTATAGTTTCATACTAATTTGAGGGGATGTTCCCTGTATTTTGTGGGTTTACATGGTGACAGACTTTGGGCGGGCTGGCTGCAGAAGGGTGAATAGAGGGTTGTGGTCATAGATCAGGAGACAGGATTCAGTTCTAATCCCAGCTCTGACACCAATTCTCTTGATGGCCTCAGGTAAAACCTCTCCTCTCTTTAGCTTCTCCATCTGTAAAAAGGCAGATATTTCCCAGCCTGACCACGGGGTCGTGAAGGACAAGGAAGCAGCGCACAATGTAAATGCTCAGTGTTAATATTCATCACTGATAATCCTCAGGCTGGGAGAGTTTCAAAGTAAATGGAGGTGGAGGATTTGGGAATGGGAGAACTGTGTCCAGGCTGAGCTCCATCAAATGGGAGGAGGCGGGTTCCTTTTTTAGCACTGTCGATCAGCTTAATCAGCGTTTTAAAAATCCACTGCAACGTCAGCGTTTTCCAGCCGCTGAGAAGCATTCTATACACAAAAACGAGTGGGACATTGTGCTGTGCCCCAGCAGGTTGCTTCCACGCTGTATTTCCAGCAGCCCAGTTCACCTTGCCAGGACACAACTCTCTAAGGGAAGAAGGACATTTCAGTACTGTGTGCAATTGCCAAACTACCCAATGCCCTGCCATTCTGAGTCGTGTACCCCCGTATCCCCCATCTGACAAATAACTGGACCCTTTGCACTAGACTTTCCCAGATTGGAAACAAGCCTGTGTAGTTGCTGGAGCTGGGTAGTAAATCTCATATGTGCAGCCAGAGCAATGGGAAGGTGCATGTTAAATGGGTTTAATGATCATTGATACTTTTCCTCTCTGTGAGAGGATCTCAGAATGCAAGAGTATGGCAGTGTCACTGTTCCCCCTTTTCTTTGAACAGGTGGGAAAATTGAGAGACAGAGACATTATTTGAGTTTGGCCAAGGTCACAGTGGTACAGGATTAGCTTGTGAGTAGTCTGTCTCAGAATTGCCTGCATGAACCACTAGACAATGCTGCGTGTCTCTGAGTGTGTTATTCCGACCCTTGATCCAGGGGTAACCCCGATAAAGGTAGGGAACCTAGATTTCAGTTCCTGCCTGTGGGATTGTTTTTCATTGTGATTATAAGAAGTGATTTGGAGAGAGACCTCACTCATCTGAATGAGCCTGTTTTCACCCAATACCTCCTCACTCAAAGGAGAAGTATCTGAATTGTGCTTTCTAGAGATTAGAGGGGACAGGGACGGGGTACTCATCCAAGCCAGGCATACCATTATCATTTATTTTTTGTATAGTGCTACCTGTACTAGATATTCTACTGACAGGCACAAAGACAAAGTTTCTTCCCTAAGGAGCTTACGTCTAAATTGACGGAAGAATATTGTGGTCAGGTGCTTTGCTAAAACCGAGGTCCCTCCAAAGCCACCCGTGGTACATTAAGTAAGTCATTGACTGTTCCTGATTTATTCTTTCACAGGATAAAAAATCCTTGAAAACTAAGTTATGCCTTGAGATGCCCAGAGTACAGCCTACAGTCAACCCTCCCCTGTATGCAGGTCTGGCAGTGCCCTTGGATTCTGCCTCCTGTCCTATGTGGCTAAGAAGGTATTAACCACAGATTGTGCACTAAGTATGTTATCCTTGGACAGCTGAGCCCATCACTCTGGTAGATTACGTGGAAGACCTTACTACAAACCAGAAATTGTCCTGAACGTTCCAGAGACTCCAGGAAATGTCTGCTATGAAGACCCTCCTGGCACTGGTCATCTTCATGTCCCTGGCAGCAGAAAGTAAGTGCCATGTAGTGGAAATTGATGGTAGAAGAAACAGCTCTTGGCATAACTCTGCACTGCTTGTTAGCTGCCAGCTTATCTGTCTGTCTTGTGCCCTGTTATTTCATCTCTATAGAGCGTAATACCTCACCTATCGGACAGTGCGTTCCTTCCCCAGCAGAGAATTCACTTTCGTTCAGAGGAAAGTGCCTTCTCTTTTGGAGAGGGCTCAAAGAGAAATAACCTCCCTTCACACTTTCCTCTTCAGGATGTTTGAAATGCAAGCGTAAAATCCACTTTGCACCATATGGAAACTCCAGAACTAGCTTCTCCCAAGAGAGATGGCTAGTTCCTTGTGTTTTGGAGATCTGGATCATCCAAGTTGTTCCCTGATGAGGGTGATGTTTTCATTGCTAGGATGTTGGTTGCAAGTTTAAAACTTCGCTCTTTGGTATCGTTCCTTTGAAAAGCTACTGTGAAGCAGGGAGGCAGAGAAGCTGTTTTGCTGCTGAAGGTGCCATGCCATGGTGTACAGTGCATTTTTATATAGACTTACGGGTCCTATAGTCTAGTGCAGCGTTATGACTTGCTTCTCGGCAAAACCAAAGTCAACCGGGCTAGAAGGGTACGACGAGCTATTCGACAATCTCGCAGAACAGACGCTGGCGTTTTTTATTCATTCACTAGAGGCTGTTCTGCACCATTTCCAGGGATGTTTTCTCCTCCCAGCAGGAAAGGCCCCTGTCAAGAGTTCTCTCTTCCTGCCAGCTCCCTTCCCATTCAGGCAGTGATGGCGGGGAGTCTTATCTGCCCACTTCTCCGATGGAGGATTGGAAGCCTCATTCTGCTTCCCCAGACTGGGCTAGCAGTCATCTCGGTGGGCTAGGAGAACCTCTACGTTGACATCCTGGGGAGATACAATTAGATACTCAGAAACCAAGGAGCTGTTTGGTTTGCAAGCGGGTGACACCTTAAAACAATGAGGCAAGAGCCTCTGTAAACGTACCCAGATTCACACCGCAGTGTTCAGAAGGGATGGCTGGAACTACAGATGGAAACTTGTTACTGCCGTAACGGTCGTTCGTGTTGTGCACTACGTTGTAGAGATATTGTGATTCGCAATGGCTGATATTTTAAAATGTTCTCCTCTCTCTCACAGACAGGTGAGAGTTAGATCTCTGTGCAGTATGTGGGACCAGCATAGAATGATGCCTAAACCGGGGGGGCGGGAAGGGAGTATCCATCTGTTCATATACTGGGAGGCGGGGGTGAGGAGGCAGGATACAGACAGGTGCACATGCCGGGGGAGGGGAGGGCAGTGCATATACGGGGGCCAGGATACAGCCAGGTGCACTGGCCAGGGGCATATCCATGTCTATAAGGCCAAATCCTGATGTCCATACTCAATATTGACCCCATCTTTACACAAGCCACGCTCCCACTGACTACGGAATCTCTCCCCAACAGAGAGGGTGCACATGTTGCCATTTCACAGGCGGGTGGCACCACCAATGCTCCAAGTGGTTCCATGCAGAACAGTTGGGTTTTTAGGACTCACCCGTACTGCACTGGCACTACAGAGAATGAGCCAGGGCTTTATGAATTGGACTATACTGTTTCTTGGAAAGAATGGCTAGTGTTTACTGTCATTTGGCCCCGTTACGGTCCTATTTCCCTTGTGAAATCCAGTCCCTCGCTTCTTTTGAGGTGAACCTCGTAACACAGCAGCAGCAGCAACAACAGAATAGGCAGCCAAGATTATTCAAACCCAGCTGCTCTCCCAGTGGTATCCAGAGCTCTTTTTCTGGCCACGAGAGGGCTCTGTTCAGCTGAGAACGTGGGTACTGACATGAGGCACAGCCGACCACATAAATGATATCTCGGTAGGGATGGTTCAATATCAAACACCCGTAGATACCAAGGTTTAGACACAAATGAGATTCTCTAGTTTTTGTTGAGGTTTTTGGTCTGCAGGTGTTGTAAACCAGTGTGGTGCTTTAAAGTCTCTTGTTGTCCTCAAGTGACACAAACATGTTAGCACCTTCTCAGCGGGTCTGTGTGAGCAGGTGATGCTCTGCAATCACACAGTTTCTGTCTCAGGGAAAGAAGTGGGTCAAATAGCTACTATTGACATTATCGGCCCAGATAAATGGAGCCCCAAGCCAGCCAATAATTGGCTATTTTCCTCACCTGTCACCTCATCAACTCTCCAGGCCCTCTTCATAACGAAATAGAAAGACCACTGTTGTGCCTTGCCTCTTAATGTCATGTCTTCCATTTACTTTGTATGTTAACCCTGTGTTTAATCCCTTCCTGTACAGCACGCTGGGATGCAGCTTATAGGCAAGGTGCTACATGTGACAGAGCTTCATTCATTCAAATGCACAACATATCCAATGTGCATGCCGTATGTCCCAATGCAAGCATGTCCGTGGTCGGGCCAACCCTGAGGTTATGGATTTAAGCTCCAAACACACTGCTGTGTGCACAGCTGGCAGGAGCTGAGAATACTCTGGAGGTGGAGGTTAGCGCTCTTGTGGGGGTGTGAGGTCAGAGAAGCTGCAACTGGAGCACCACAGATTGCTGGGTGAAGCACTGAGGGACTTTGTTCCTATCTCCAAAGCAGAGAGCCTCAACCCATGGCATGTCCTACTCTAGCACAAGGCTTTCTTCTCAGGTCTTTGGGGAAGGCACCATGTAAAAGCCTGAGAGTGATGCGTGGGAGGATTGTCCCAGGAGCTCATAGAGATGTGTTAGAGTAATGGACAGGTCTCCCCAGTGTCGGAGTCCACGTTGACATGCTTATATACTAACAGGCTGGATTTACCCATATCTTCAGGCTCCTGAGTAGTTTGTGTGGCATTTGGGCCTTTCCCATAGCATGCCACTTGCATTGGAAATCAGAACTGCCTTAGTGTCCCCTGCTAAGTCATTTCTTACAGCTATTACTCTCCTATGAGAACAGCAGAGGCCATGGCATCATCACAGCAGTTCTTGTGCCGTGATTTTCCTGGTAAAACTGCTGGTTGCAAGGGTGTCTGTGCTGTTCAGGTTTGTATAGTATCAGAGGGATAGCCGTGTTAGTCTGGATCTGTAAAAACAGCAAAGAGTCCTGTGGCACCTTATAGACTAACAGACGTATTGGAGCATGAGCTTTCGTGGGTGAATACCCACTTGGTCGGATACAGGTTTGTATAGTGTGCCTGTTGCCGTGGCATCTGAAAACTCCACCATAAACAGTTGCATTAGAGCGGAATTTGGCACAAAAGGCCACAGAGCGTTATAGATGGTTATTTTAACTGGTTTTTTAATTAAAATGTTCTTTTTGGTGATTTGTAAGATTAAGGGAATAGGGGAAAGAGTAATGTCAGGAAGATTTTGCAGAACAAGAACTGGGAAGGAACGGAGGGTCCGATTTAGCTTTGGTCTCATCAGCTTGAGTCACTTCTGGAACATTTTGAATATATTTTGCATGTGTGAGAGAGACTTGGCTCTGATCTAGAGCTGTCCACCCACAATGCTCAAAGCACTCCCCCTCGCACACACAGGGGAAAGTGAGGCACAGAGAGAGGTGAAGTGACATGCTCAAGGTCACTCACTGACAGAGCCAGGATTAAAATCCACATCTCCTGACTCCCAGGCCAGGCCCTTACCCACCGGACCACACGGCCTGTGCATTAATAGTGCTATAAATTATCTTTTGTACTTTCTCCCCTTTACTGCTTCCTGAGAGCAGCACCTTTGATAGGTTCTGCAAAGGAAAGTTACAGTTAATTAGCCCAAGCACCAGTCAGGTGTTTCTTCCCAATCAATCACTGATTGACAGAATTAAGCCCGTCACATAGCAGAGAGAATTGTCTTTACTATGGGCCCAGTTTTGTGTGATAACGAGGTTACCGCATAAATTCACTGTGGTGGGAGACAATCAAATCAAATCATAGAATTATAGGGCTGGAAGGGCCCTCACGAGGGCATCAAATCCAGCCCCAGTGCTGGGGATTCTACCACCTCCCTTGGAAGCCTGTCCCAGAGAGTAACTCCCCTGAGAGTTAGAAAGTTTTCCCTAACATCTAAACTCAGTCGCCTTTGCTGCAGAATAAGCCCATTACTTCTTGTCCTACCTTCAGTGGACATGAGAACAATTGATCACTGTCCTCTTTATAACAGCCCCTTAACCTAGGCCTCATCAGTGCCAAGTAGCATGGGACAATTACCTCCCTTGTCTTACATACAACATTCCTATTAATACACTCCAGAATATTAGCTTTTTTTTCGCAGCTGCGTCACATAGTTGGCTCATTTTCAATTTGTGATCCACTATAACCACCAGATTCTTTTCAGCAGTACTACTGCCTAGCCACTTACTCCCCATTCTGTAGCTGTGCATTTGATTTTTCCTTCCTAGGTGAAGTACTTTGTACTTGTCTTTATTGAATTTCATCATGCTGAATTCAGACTGATTCTCCAATTTGTCAAGGTCGTTTTGAATTCTAAACCTGTCCTTCAAAGTGCTTGCAACCCCTCCTAGCTTTGAGTCATCAGCACATTTTCTAAGTGTACTTTCTACTCCACTAGCCAAGATATTTATGAAAATATTGAATAGTGCAGGACCCAGTTCAGACCCCTGCAGGAGCACACTAAAGAGAAACTCCCAGTTTGACAGTGAACACTTTGAGTCCGGGCTTTCAACCAGTTATGCATCCACCTGATAGTAAGTTAATCTAGACCACATTTCCCTAGTTTGCTCATGAAAATGTCATGTGGGACTGTGTCAAAAGCTTTATTAAATCAAGGTATATCACATCTGCTGTTTTCCCCCATCCAAAGAAGGAAATTGGGCTGATTTAGCCTGATTTTGTCTTGACAAATCCATGCTGGCTATTCCTTATAACCCTATTATCCTCCAGGTGTTTACAGATAAAAGGCCAAGATAATTTTATGAGCATTGCTAATTCGTGTAGATAGCAATAATGCATAATTGGCTCTCCTGAATCACGGCATAAACCAATCACCACAGGGATCAAAGAGGACCCTTGTCTGAAGCATTAGCTATTGGTCATTGGAGGCAGGCAATGAGACTTGATGGATCTATGATTTCTGTTGCCGTATGGGAACTCTTGTGTTCCTGACAAGTCATGCAGAGGGACCCATAATCAAGCTTTCCTGAGGACATGCAGTGTGGTGTTACAACCCTCACACATACTTTTGCTGTTCGATCAGAAAAGCAACACAAAGCAGGCTGGGCCTGCAGGACATGCAGCACAATTCCACTCATGCTCTTCTCTTGTCCTCTTTGCCAAGGGACGGCCCTAAAGTGCCACAGCTGCATTGCATCGAATGAGGATGATTGCAACCAGCAAGGATCCCACAGCTGTCCTCACTATGCAGATGCCTGCTCCACCATCGTTGCAACAGGTAAGTCCCTATTGACAAGTACAAAGCAATCGCTATTGAATGTATGTCTAGGAGAGCAAGCACACAATCAGGCCCAAAAGGCATGTTCCATAAAGTAGCACAAATTTTTCCTATAATGTGACCTTCATGTGGTGTATTGAAAACTCTGGTTATAATTGTAGGTTGTCACTTTAAATTGCCAAGTGTAGGGCGGGTTCTGGGCCTGCTTACAGGTTAGGGATCTTTAGGGAAGTGTGAGATCTGGGCCTACCAGCAGGAGTCTGCTGGCAGCCAGCCTAAGATAAGGTGGAGTGAGCTGTGCCTCTGTGTTTTAGGGAGCAGCCTGCTTTGTCTCTCTCTGTTTTCAGGTTCTTGGGTGTTATTGTTCTAAATTCTAAGACATAAAGTCATGTTACATTGCAACCTTCCAGCAAGAGCATTTATATTTTTATCTAACTTCTCTGTGTGCGTATACCAGGAACATAACACTTCACATGCAGCAGCATCAATTACTTCTTTAAAAAAGTCAGCTGCAAGCTAAAGAGAAAAGAGACTTTAAAAGGAGAAGACAGCACCTTGGAGGAAGAGGAGTGAGTTTTAGGGACACGAGGGAGCACTCAGGAATGTGCAGTCATCACCTGTGGAGAGCTAGCAAGGAGGGGTGATGGATCCAGGCTGGAAGAAGTGCGTTGGAAAGCTGGTGGCTATGGAGTGAGGCAGAGAGTGTTTCCAAAGCCATTAGAGCAATTCTGAATTGGATTTGGAGTAAGATGGGAGGGGCAGATGGTGCTGAGAATGAAGAGAGTAGGTAGCAGTAGATGGAGGTGGGAGAATTGGGGGGGTTGCGGTTACGAGGCCAGCAAAGGTAACTGAGAATGGGGATGACTCTGGGCAGAGAAAAAATAGTCCCCACAAAATGAGCAGAATAATGGATACATGCTATAGAGGAGAAAGGGTCGCCGGCAGAACCCAAGGAGGAAGAGCTCAGAAACGGAGCAGGGGAAACCTTCCCTAGCGAGGAGTTTGTTTAAAATGTCCGTTTTAGGTTTCAATTGGTTCCAGGAAAAGAAGCAGCAATTTCCCCAAGGGGATTCTCTGCAGATGTCCAGACTCTGCTGCTGAGAGGGAAGGGGGTGCACAGAAAGGGCTTGTCAGAGGCAGTCTTAGCAGGAGGGTTCGTCCAGATTGCAAGATCAAAGAACTGAGGCTTGGCAGAGCCTGCTCCTGTGGCACCGGGAGTTCAGTGTCAGCAGCCGTGCAGGAAGGACTCAGCAAAGGCTTCCAAGCTTTTGAGTAGAAGTCACAGTGAAAGCCAAATGGAAAACAGGAGTCCTGGGTCCTGGGCCATCCCAGAAGTCCATAAATCCTGTTTGAGACGTCTAAATAAATGTCTAGTTGCTGTCAATGTTCAAGCTGGAGAAATGCTACAGCAAACAAACAGCCAGTCTCCTGGGGCTAAGCAGACTTGCCAGAAACAGCACTGAAATTGGCTTGACTTTGTTTCCACTAAGAAGCAATATAGTGAAGTGTTAATGACCTAACAGCTAACATGGCTTCCTAGGCCAGTAGGGAGTAAGCAGAGTGCTCAGCAGGGGCCTTAGACTCCGTGCACTGCAGAGGGTAAGTAAGGAGAATGGTGAGCCGGCTTATAGGTAGTAAAAGTGTGTTGTGGTTAGTTCACAGCTCAGCTATAACAAGGATGAGGTTTGGTCTGCATTGAATCAGCAGGTTCGTTTACGCTGAGCCAAAACTCATAGATACAGAGATTTTTAATGCCCGAAGGGACCAGTTCTGAGCTTCTTGGCTGACTTCCTGCATAGCACAGGCCAGAGAATTGTATCCAGGGGTTCCTGCATCCAGCCCAGGCCTCCGTTCCTGATGTAAAGACTCCAAGTGACAAAAAATCCACCACATCCCTAGGTAAATAGGTTTACCAATGGCCAATTAGCCTGGCTGTTTAAAAGACTTCCCGTTACTGAACTGTGCATAAAAACTGGACGCTTTTGTCAATGTGATCCCATTCCACTGGGACTTGCCTTTGTCAGGAGCCATTCCAATCAAGCAACACTGTTAGCTCAACGAGCCAGTCAGAGGAAGGATGGGCTGGCTTGCAGGTAAGGAACTTGGCGGAGCTGGGCCCCATTCCAATTTCTGTCACAGATTCACTGCTGGACCTTCAGCAAGTCACCTAGGCCCAGATACTCAAAGATATTTAAGTACCTCAGTACATTGGAGGATCGGGGCCTTACCCTCGCTGTGGTTCAGTTTAATGGAGAAAGTATTTCTTGAGAGATGTGCAGAAAACTCCATTAGTGTATCTGAGGAGCTCAGAGAGTACAGCAATGAGAGCTCCAGGAAAACATAAAGGTGAATAAATAAAATACGTAAAATAGTCCAGGCTCAAGGAGATTCCTCTCCAGCTATGAAAACATTAACAGTCTGAGCAGAAGAAATGAATGTATTTATTTTTCGCTGGCTTATGCAGAAATATGTACAGTTTAATTCAAGTGGTGATGTTTCCAATACTTAGGCATGAAAGCAGCCTAAAAGCCATAGGACTTTCTAAAGGTCACCTGAGGACAGCTGGGGAAAATGATCCATCCTCACTTGGAGAATGTTTGTGTGCAGAAACTGAGATTTTAATCAGAATTTGGTCAAAAGTAAAATCTCACCATTTCCCCCCAGATTTTCTTCTGGGGAAACTAAGAATTCCATAGCTCATGCATTTTCATAATTGTATCCCAGGCAGAGATGTGCTGGTCTTGATTGTGTGCAATCACCTGTTGGTTTGTAGGAAGCAGTAAAGATCAAATTAAGGCAAAACTCCAAAACGTTTTGCTCTTTGTGCAACTGGGATTTTTCCCAGCAGTTTCCATAATTGTTGCCCACCGTCGCAGCTCTGATGCTGACTTCTGGTTTGTGGGTATTGGTGGAATTCTCTGCTTTCAGCAGTGAGTGCACAGGGCAGTGACATCCTGTAAAATAATCACATTTGGTCTGAGATATACAGCAAGAATTTTCTGCCCCAGAGAAAGTCCTTCTTTACGATGCGCTGTTCTGGTCCTCCAGAAACAACAGCCTGACACCAGAAAGACCAAGTTCCCTCCAGCCCAGGAACTGAAAGACAGCAGAGTGGTGTGGAGCAGAGAGCACAGGGTTGGAAGGCAGATGGGCCGGAATTCTACTGTGTAGCTTTGGCCTTTCAAACAATGTGGCTGTGAACAATACTTAGCCACCTACTGCACAGTGGGATGGTGAGAGTTGATTCTGGAGGGCTTTGAACCCATATCAATTCTGTGGGTTATTCCCCAGGCTCACTGTGCAGCATTGCATTGCTGTTCAGCTGTCTCAGCCGAAGTATCTCCTGGTGGAGAGTCAGTTCTGGGGCAGGGAAGGGGGCGTTTTTACGCCACGTCTCTGGCATAAAGGAGGTCTCTAGCTCACTCAGTGATGGGACTCGACAGATCAGCGTAACCCAGGAAAAAAGGAGATGTTCAATACAGTAGCCTACTGCCATGACAATATGTAACAGCTTATACGCGTGTTTCTTTTCAGATAGCGTCATTAAGTCTTGTTCCTACAAGTCCTTCTGTGACCAGGCTTGGTACAGGAGTGTGAGCGGGGCCACCCTGGAATGCTGTTTCAGTGATGACTGCAATGGGCCCCAGAGAGGCTCCAGCGCTGGGACGAGGAACGCAGGGGACTCAACACAGTTTCACTATCCCATCTTCATTGCAGTGGCTGTTGTTAGGAAGTTGCTGTTGAGTTCCCTGTGACGTGATGCTTTTCATTACGAAAGCTCAGCTGTTACAACAAGAGAGGAAATGTGAAATACACGGGTAGCTGTTAAACCAGCGTACCTGCTAGCTGTAATACTGTAATGCTGGATGTTGTTAAAACTAACAGTTTAGCAGCTCATACGTTTGCCCTAATTTCTTTCTGCACTAGAGTCCGAGGGTCTCAGATTGTTTTCTGTTTAAATCTCAAGAGACCAAGCCAGACATAAGTCAAATAAACTCTGCAGTTGAAAAGCACATCAAAGATACTGCTTTTCATTTCACAGCTAAGCTAGCAGTATAACAGGTCCTAAGTAAGTTGTTGAGTTGCTTCCCTATCCTCCCTGTCTAACTAGGAGCTCACCCAGGCCAGGTCTATATGAGGAGTGCTACACCATATACTGTGCCAGAAAAGCACCCCTAGAGTGGACACAGTTTATACCATCAGAGCTGCCCAAGGTCACACAGGGAGTGTCTGGCAGAGCAGGGAACTGGAGCCAGGTCTCCCAAGTCCTAGGTTAGTACCCTAACCACTGGACATCCTTCCTCTAGAACGAATCAATAAAAAGGACAAATGTCAGCCCGGGACAGCAAAGGCCTTGGGCATTGCTGGGGAGGTGAGTCACACTGGGGTGATGCCCCAGCCCCCAATGACTAGCCAACCCAATGCAGAACTAGATGTTCTTTCAGGTTTACTCAAGGATTTGGGGGATTGGTTTCTCTTTCCCTGACTGTATAGATGTGGGCCTGGACTAGACTATAAATATACCCAGAGCTGGGTATGAACTAATCATGGCCCCTGAGTCTGCTCTGGGCACACCCATCACAATATGCTGCATTAGAGGATGTGACCCTGCTGTGCCCCTCACCCAGCTAGAGCCAAATGGCTCCATAGGGATGACGCTGTTCTTCTCAAGGAGCGTGAAGCATCAGTTCTTAGCACATGTTACATGGTCATATGAGCTACACAGCCCTGAACAAGTAGCACTTTGTATGTCCACAGAGACTAAACAGATTAAACTTTCACGGTGACTAATTCAGCTTCTGCTTATTACAATCAGCCCTGCTGGGAGATCTCGCTTTTCCTCTTCCCACCACGCTGTGCCTTTGAACCCATAATGAAGGGTGTGTTCTGCACGCAGCATGTGGCTATTATTATGTATTATATTGTGGTAGCACTTAATGCCCTATTGGGATCAGGGGCCCCATTGTGCTGGGTGCTGCACAAACCCATAGGCCGGTGTAGGCCCTGCCCTGAAAAGCTTACAATGTACAGAGACAAACAGCCGACCCATGGTGGAGATAAGCAGCACAACGTGCAAACAAAGTGACTGGAGGAGAATGGCAGGGGTTCCAACACATGTGATTTTGGGGATTGTATTAAAGCCCTAGATCCTGGAGTCATGTTATTATCCTAGAATCTCAGCTGCTGTTTAAAAGGGGGGGCATTTCTAGGCATCATGATTTTGGGGAAAAGATTGAAAACTTGAACTCTAAAGGGACAGCAGGCAAACAAACAGACCCCCCACATTTATTATTGTTTAAAATCCCATCATATTTAAGCCAATTTCATGGTGCTGGGCTCTGATTCATGATTTTGAAGTGAAAGCAGACTTATGATTTGTGAACATTTTGGAGTCGGCACTACTGGAATGGCCATAAGTTTTCTTAGATCCATCTATGAAATGGATGTATTTAATTAAAGTATGTATTGTCGTTATTTTTATATCATGGGACTGGGATAAGGTAAACGGGCAATGAGTAGGAGCAAATTGAAAAACAAAGAAGGGAAGAGGGAGAAAAGCGAGAGGGTAAGCTGGACCACTGCCCAAGAGTGTCGCATTGTTTCCTTGTACTCCCCTGTCTGTCTGTATCAAGCTGTTGTCTCGTCTTAGACTTAGACTATAAGTTCTTTGGGGGCAGGGACTGTCTTTTTGTTCTGTGTTTGTGCAGCGCCTAGCACAGTGGGGTTCTGGTCCATGACTGGGGCTTGTAGGTGCTCTAATCATACAAATAATCAGTAATAATAAGGGGGGGGGGAGCATGGAGGGCAGGGGAAGGGAGGCTGGGCGTAGAGTTTGGGGCAGAATAGCAATCCGCCAACAGAAGATCATGTCCAGAGCTCAGACTGTAGTGAAGTCTGCAGAGTCTCCCTGCCTCAGAACTCAAGACAAGACTTTACACTGACATTGTAAAGTGGCAAATGCAAAAGTGAGAAAAGAAAATATTTTAACACAACACAGTTAACTGTGGAACTGACTGCCACGTGATGCTACTGAGGCCAAGAACTGAGCAAGATTCAAAGAGGAACTGAACACTTATATGGCTAACAAGAATATCCAGAGTTATAACAGTTAATGCTAATAAAAAATTTGGAAGGGATATAAAATCTCTTGCTCCAAGGCTTACACCAATGTCTATCAGGAGTTTGGATGGGGACAGATTGCACATCTGCTGACTGTGGGGTTCTTGCACCTTCCTCTGGAGCATGTGGTGCTGACCACTCTCGCCTG
>NW_020664404.1:13469025-13478887 GCF_002925995.2 Terrapene triunguis
TTCTTGCACCTTCCTCTGGAGCATGTGGTGCTGACCACTCTCGCCTGTAGACAGGACACTGAGCCAGCTGGAGCGTGAGTCTGATGGTGCTCCGGGGCGAGGAAGGCCTGGGGAAAGTGGAAGGAGAAGGTAGGCCACACTAGCTGGGATTTACCCTGCCATGCTGCTCCTCCTGGCTATTGCTGAGGAAGGTTCCAACGGCTCCACCCCCTAGTTCTGTTTCTGCTGATCCGTGTGGGGGGGGGAGGGAATGGGGAGTTTGGACCTGGTGTCTCCAGGGGGGCAGCCACCTCTGAGAGTGCTGAGGAAGGCAGGGGGCTCTGGCTGGGCTTCTCCCTGCCTTGCTGCAGATCCCAGCTGTTGCTGAGGGAGTCCCTGCTGCTCCAGGGGGCTGGCACAACACCCTCATCAGGGAGTTCCTGTTCTGCTTCCCCCAGCCCCAGTGGCTGGAAAGGGGGAGCTGGGGGATCTGAGCCTTGGTACAGCGATGGGATCATTGATCCTGTCCCACTCTCCAAAGAGAGTTTGTGCAAGCCGCACTGGCAACAAAATCTATCAGATATGGGCCAAAAGAGAAAAGGCTCCAGATTCTATAACTATATCGGGAGTGCCCACGTGATCTGCTCCCATGTGACTGTGCTAGTAGAAAACAGAGCTGTTTCAGACCCAGGCCTTAGTGCAGTCACAAGGTCTGCAAAAGATGCCCCAATCTAAAAATACTCCATGGAACATTTTAATCGGTGCAAAGTAGCCAGAAAGAAAAAGGAAAAAAGAGTTGGCGGGGTAGTCTGAGCGTGCGCCGGTGAAAAATGCCATTTCTGTGCTGCATGTGGAAATATTGAAAGAGAAATCCAGCAGAAAGTGTCAGCCTGGGTGAGAACGCTGATCAGAGCTTTGCTTAGCAGGGCAGAGCACTGTGTCTGCCCCAAAGACATTCCTGCTAAGTGTAACCAGCACAGTATCTGAAATACTAACAGACATCAACTAGGACTTTCCAGGGGGGAAGCGAGCACACCGAAAGAGTGGAAAGCAGAGAATAATTAGAAGAGACAAACTCGTTGGATAGACTAATGAAAAAGCCCAGATTGGGAGGTCTAACTTTTTGTTGCATACGTTTATATGAACAAAAGTGGTGTTGTAGCTGTGTCAGTCCCAGCATATTAGAGAGACAAGGTGGGTGAGGGAATATCTTTTATTGGACCAACTTCTGTTGGTGAGAGGGACAGGCTTTCGAGCTGACACGGAGCTCTTCTTCAGGCCTGGGGAAGGTGCTCAGAGTGTCACAGCTAAACACAAGATCAAATGGATAGTTTAGCATAAGTAGTTAGACTGGTCTCTTGGGGTGCATGTGTCTACAAAGCAACTAGACACCCTCAGCTGGCCCATGCTAGCCACCTTGGGCTGCAGGGCTGTTTCATCGCTGTGTAGACGTCTAGGCTTGGGCTGGTGCCCGGGTTCTAGGACCCTGCGGGGCGGGAAGGTCCCAGAGCTAGGGCTCCAGCCCAAGCCCAGACGTCTGCACAGCAATGAAACATCCCGTTAGCCTGGGCCCCACGAGCCCGAGTCATTTTAAAAGGCCTCAGGACCCAACATACTGACCCCTTCTGAAAAGCTGGCCACTTAATTTGGCCCAGGCCAGCCGCGGGTTTGTCTTTGCTGTGTAGACATATGTTTAGAATATGCCCTAACTCCTTGTGCTAAACTATCTGTGTAATCTTGTGTTTAGCTGTGACACTCTGAGCACCTTTCCCAGGCCTGAAGAAGAGCTCTGTGTAGCTCGAAAGCTTGTCTCTCTCTCGCCAACAGAAGTTGGTCCAATAAAAGATATAACCTCACCCTCCTTGTCTCATTTGAATAAAAGGCATTAATTTATTTTGAGGGTGTTCACATGTATTGACTTGTTTACTTTTTGCTATCTATCCTCTGTGCAAGCACCATTTTATTCCCAGAAAGGGGAAGGATCGTAAATACTCGTGTAAATGTGCCTCTGCACAAGACCACAAGTATTCATGTCAGATGTATTCAGGCAACTGGCTTGGAGTCTCCCAGGGAACTTGAGAGACAGCCAGTCAAAAAGCAGGAACAACAGCTTGGGACACATTTTCAAGTGCTTAGCACCCAGAATTAGGTTTTTAAAAGGCCTCAGGACCCAACTCTTCTGCAAAGCTGGCCACTAAATTTGGTGCCTTAATGAGAGCTGAGCTCTTGAAAATCTGTCCCCATGTAACTTAGGTGAACAATTATACAGAATGGCAAATAGCTTGCAAGCAGCCCACAGGCTGAAATACGTTAGCGTAAACTAGCAATTAAATCATTCAAAATAAGAAAAATAGCTGTGAAAAAGCCAAATCCATCTGTGGATAATTCACTTAAAGAAAAAGAGGCTCCATTCACCAGATAAATTGTTACTGAGACTAGTTCACCCAACTCTTTTCCCACACAGAAAGTTTGCATACTGCCACTGCATTATGCACACATATTTATGATTGCAGATGTGCTTATAGGTGTTTACATCATAATTCTGCAGATATTTACCATATGCTCCTATGTAAACACATGCATAGTTTTATGTCTAACTCACAGTTATTGTTATGTGCTTGGCCATTCCCGGGGCTGGAGGAGCTGCCCAAAAATGTTCTGGGTAAAAAGGAATTTTAAAGTGAATATAAGAGACAGAAATGATTAAAAAATGCATTCACCACCATGCACCCAATCACACCTTAGTGACTGGCTGACTAGGAAACATGACCTTGTGAGCTAAAAAGGAGTCACCTAAGCAGAGGGTAACTGAAGCTGCAGCACCTTTCACCGACCTAAAAAGACATTTTAAAGGGTATAATGAAGTGCCTCTAAACCTGTCACCTGCTTGTCACTAGGCAGCATGGCTTTGGGTATTTATCCCTTTTGCAACCCGTGACGCAATACTGTCCCCTATAAACCTTGGGCCTGATTCTCCACTGCCCTGTACCTTGCACAGCCATGTGCCCCGGAGCATTGGGAGTGTAAAAGGCCGCCCAGTCACTCTGGTAGACTCTGATACCCACTTTGCGCTTGTTGTGAATGACCACACAAGGTGCATGGCAATGGAGCCCCAGACCCCTTGACTCCTGGGTAACAGTACACAGGTCTCCTGTTCTAAGGCTTGTGCTTCTGAGACTGAGGGGACACTAGATGGGGTGAGATCTGAGTTACTACAGAGAATTCTTCCCTGGGTGTCGGGCTCGTGAGTCTTGCCCACATGCTCAGGGTTTAGCTGATTGCCATATTTGGGGGTGGGAAGGAATTTCCCTCCAGGGCAGATTGGCAGAGGCCCTGGGGGTTTTTCACCTTCCTCTGCAGCATAGGGCACGGGTCACTTGCTGGAGGATTCTTTGCACCTTGAAGTCTTTAAACCATGATTTGAGGACTTCAATGGCTCAGACATAGGTTAGGGGTTTGTTACAGGAGCGGGTGGGTGAGATTCTGTGGCCTGCGTGGTGCAGGAGGTCAGACTAGATAGAAGATCCTAATGGTCCCTTCTGACCTTAAAGTCTATGAGGTCAGGGAGCACATGACAGAGGGGTCACGTGACTCCAGGTTGGAAGTGATGCCTGCTATAAATGGAGGCAGCCTACCCTCAGTAGTGGGGGATGTAGCTAGGAGGGGGGGGGGGATCCTATAATGGCTAGGAAGGGTTTCCTACTGGGCAGGGAAGTGCCCGCCTCAGTTTTCAGAAAGTGGGGTAAGTCTTTGTTGCTAAATGTGCTGTTTTACTTATCTGGAGACTTTTGCGGGTTCTGTTATTTAAGGAAACCTGCTGTGAGGAAAAGGCCATGGAACCTGACTGGAGTATTTAGACTGTATTTGGACTGTCCCAGGTAGTGAATCTGCCCACCACTGTACATCCAGTCAGTGCATGTTCTGTATCTGTGCGTTCACACTGCTTCTTGGGGCAAGGGCTGTCTTCTGGGGGGCTACTGCAATAACAAACCCTGATGATGATTCTGAGTTTTACTGAGGGAGGAGGTAGGCGAGGGGTGGTTCGTTCTTACTGTCACCAGCAGAGATGATGTCCAGAGGCAGACATGAATCAGCCAGCTAGGGGAAGCAAGGAGAAAAAATACAGTTCTTTGAATGATTTGTTGTGGCATGATTAATGCCTGATCACTGCCCCTAGTCTCAGACGCCCACCCCTCTCTAATTGCACACAGACAAACAGATCCTTCTGCCCAGATCCCAGGCTGCTGTAACAGTGCTGAAGCACACAGAAATGGTATCTAGGATCCCGCACTCCTGCAAGCAGCTCTCTGGGGTGGTTGAGAGGGACAGCTGGGGAGGGAGCGCAGCAGTTCTCTCCTGATGTAATAACACATTTTGGGTTACAATTTCCATGAGACTTTTGAGTCTGGGGCAGGGCTCTATCTCAACGGCAAAATATTTATGACAGGCTGGAAGTGTCAAGATGATAAACCAGGAAGGAAAAGCTCCCGCCCCTGGAAGGGGCATTGAGAGGAACTCACTGCTTGAAGGCTTTGCCATGGCCAATAGGCAAAAGCCAGTATCAATGGCTGGGACTGTGAAACTGCCAAGGAGTTGCATGTTCCATATAATCTCATTTAATGTGTGGTTTGAAAGGAGGCTATGAAAACAATAGCTCCTTCACCCACGGCTGGGCTCCCTGCTTGCAACCTTGTGCGGAGGTGGAAGTCTTAAGTAGCACTTACACATGTGCTGCTCGTCTGCCTGGCGGTCTATTTCACCCAGCCAGAGATAAAGGGGGGTTATCTTGGGTCTCTGCAAAAAGAGTTTTCTTTTACAAGAGCTTGACTAGGGCATACGTTTCTGCAGGAATTTGATACCCAGTTCATCCCTATTCAACACAATCACGTGCTTAACTTTAAGCACATGCTTGGTGCTGAGTAGGGATGGACTTATGCACATGCTTAAACGCTCTGCTGAACAGGGCCGGTGCTGCTGTGCCTGGCTCTACAGTATTCTGCAATGGGTCAGTGCCTACTCTTCATTGCAGCCAATGTGGTTTTTAGCTGCCTCTCAGAGGAAGTGCAGGCCCCGAATATGGTCAGACAACAATGAACACACACAGTTGCAGTAACAGCAGTTGGGTGATGTCTTTAGCATGGAAGGGAAAAAATTGTTCTAAAAATGACACAAACCACAGGAAATGCTTAGGGGGGAAGCAAGTATTTTAAGTAATAATAAGATTGCATCTAATGTGTTCCAGATAGTGCATAATTGTTTTTCAAAACTACTGTCCATTCTTTAAAAAAAGTAAGATGTGGGGAGTTGGAGATTGTTACTTACATTGCTTGGAAAAATACTCAAAAATCTCATCAGAATTTCTGACTTGGGTCTCTGCAAAACTGCTCCACTGAGAAAGAAAACACTTTTATCTCACAGTTTCTGTGCAAGTTCACTCTGGCAGTTACAGAACCAGGAGCCCTCTGCATGAGTAACAGATCTATTCCATTGTGTAAAGAAAGGTTATTTGCCATAGCGGAGAAGGTATCTAGGGCGAATTAGGCTTTCGCTCAATAACTGCTCTAGCCTTATACATGATGTATTGCCTTCTGCTTTACAAACCACAGGGAAGCTTTCGGGGGGCGAGGGGGGATGCTTTGTTCAGTGAGATTCATGAAGATAGGAATGGGCCCATTACTTTATCGCTAAAGGAACATAGTGAATCAAACTGCTTTCACAGGTATGTCCACTCTAAACCGCATTTTTGCAACATTTTTATTAACTACACGAGTGACAGTAGAGGGTTGTATTAAAAGTGACGTTTGACCATGTGAATAATGGGTTAGGCATTTCACTGCTACCCAACCAGCTATATTGACATTGTTCACTCTTCCCAGCCCCATTTTCATGAGCTACAACAGTGGAGCAATCTCTTATACAATCCCAGTCATTTTGGCTTTTAGTTGCATTTTGTCACCAAGTAAAACTTTATGGTCCTCAACTCCACACTAGGGAAATAATGGCCATCACATCACAGGCAGTTTGCTGATGTAATGTTAGACAGCTTTTTGTTTTTGTTTTTCCTTCCAAGCAGACAGCCAATACCACAGTACTATATAATTTTTGGAGGGTCCTGATTCAAGAACCCCTTGTCTGGTTCACTGATTCCTCATAGAATTATTTTTCATCTGCAGATGCAACCTACAAATTCTGCGGTTGATATATATATATATCTCAGTGGATTTTAAAGGAAAGTCAGGTGCAACCTTAGACCATGATTGTGCAAGGTGTAAGCACTTGATTAACTTCATGTGCATTCACGGGATGCGACTACTCATGTGCCTTACTGTTTTCTAAGGACTGGGGCCTGAATTATGTGTCAAAATGTAACTGCATCATTAAGGTAGAGATTTTAATCATGCACGAGTCAGAAAGCTGATGAGTTGAGATTCCCATAGCAACTTTTAAATCTGCCCCCTTCTGTTTATGCAGCACAATAGCATCTTTCATGACATGAGCAGCACACAGCACATATGTAGTGAAGCTGTTAGAATTGGTGAAAAGTGTTTTGGAAAACAAAAAACCACCACCACCCAACAAAACTGGTTCAGAGGGTTTAGCAGCCCTGAGATTTTTATTTCAGCAGCGACCTTCCTTTGCGGAGCCGCATTCATTTACACTAAAGCCCGGGACACGACACCCCCAAAAGTCACTGTTGCTGAATGAAAACCATAGGTGCAGATCCTGGTATGTGTGTGGACTCCTGCATCTACGAGAAGGCGCGGGGCGAGCAGGAAAAAAAACGTTGGTGCAAATCTACACTTTCCCCCTCAGGGGTGAGAATTTATTTGTAAAATTCACCCCCTCTCGCCCCCGCGGGCTGGCGATGCGGGCTGCAGGCAGAGGGCTCGGCTAGGACGTCTGGGTCTGCCCCCCAGAGCGGGGGCCGGTCTGTAGCACCCTCCCCAGCCGGTCCCCGCTGCACCCTGAGCGCACCCAGCCGGCTCCCTGCCCCTGCACTCACATCCGGGGTTGGGTTTGCTGCTAACGCGAAACGTAAATTAACCCGGAAAAAACGAGGCGCCGGAGCCACACGCCCCCAGCTCCCGATGCGCCGGAGCAGCGCCCGGCTGGCCATGCCCCGGGGCCGCCCGCAGACGCCGCTGGGTGAGTGGGGAGCGCCCCGGGGGGCCGGGAGGGGCGCAGAAGCGTCCCCCGGGGAGGGTGGGTGGAGGCGACGCGCCGGCGGGGAGCTGCCCTGGGCAGGGGTGAGGGTTTGGGGAGCACCCCGGGAAGGGGGCGGAGACGGGGGGTGCCCCGGGGTCTGGGTGTTGGGGGGTCGGAACTCAGCGCCTGCCCCTGGGGACAGAACATCCCTGGGGCGCGCGGCGCTGCCTGCCCGGAGCTGCCCGTCCGCGCCCCGGGCAGCGGGGCATTGCGGAGCCGCAGCGGTTCCCTCCCCAGGTGTTTTTATGGAGCAACGCCCGGCTCAAGTCGGAGAGAGGCTGGAATAACTCTGCGTGCCAAGAGCTCCCGCTGGGGGTATGTCTATGGCGCCCCCACAAAGCCCCTTTCCCTTTGATACTCTGCGCAGTTTGAGCTGATTCTTAGAAGAGTTTGTCGCTGTGCACATGGGTCGCTGAAGACCACAAAGGGCTTTTTATGCCCAGGCATCCTTCAGGGAGCTTGCAAAGGGCTCCCTATGCGGCCCTGAGTTTCAATAGGGAACCGTGCCTGGGCATGTACTGGAATTCAAGAGGGGTTTAGCGTCTTAAGACATATGTTCATGCGTGGTCAGAGAAGACCATGTAAGATAATTGTGAAGGTTTTAATTCAACCATGTGATCTGTTCTGATCCCTATTCTGCACACTGTATTCCTGCCTTGGGTCAGAAGGACAGCTCATTGGTACCAATTAGTCTTCCCTTGACTTCAGAGGACTTTGGGTCCTGCCGATAGAAAGGATTTCAAGTGCCTGACTTCCATTAGCACTGATGGGAGTTACAGACAGTATGTGTCTTAGTCACCTTTCAGTATGTTGCTATCTTGTATACGTAGGAAGCCGTCAGTATTCGCGTGGGGTGCTATCCCAAAAGGGAAAAGTCAGGATGGGGTTGGTTTGTCAGTCTTGGAATAGTGCAAGAACCTTTTCTTAGCAGCCCCTGGATCCGTAGCCTGAATCCATAGCGAAAGGCCTCTGCAGTTTCATGATTCATAATCAATAACACTTTATTGTGTTTCACCCCAAACTTCCCAGCGCAGAATATTTACAGGTTGGAAAACTGACGCAGAGAGGTTAAAGCCCACATTTTCAATGGTGTCCACTGACTTTTGTGTGTCTCAGATTGTTGGCACCCAAAATTTTGGGCCTAAGTGACTAATATATGGTCAGTGAGTCAGTGGGAAAGGCAGGATTAGTTCTCCGGTCCAGAATCCCAGTCTCCTGGTTAGTTTCACTAGATCAAGTTCTTTTATGAACAGAAGGATGCTATAATGACATAGTTTAACCTCACTACTTTCAGGCCTTCCTTTGAGCTGGTTAATTGTTTAATAAAGACAAATGTTTGGAATTAACATGAGTTTTATTGCTGAACCTATTGCACACAATATTTACATCTGTTCTCCCATTCACCTGCCCTTCCTCTGCAAACTGCCAGCATTCTATGAGTTAATGGGGAGAATTTTGAGAGCTCTCTTTAGTAAGCATAGGTAAAAGGAAGTGGAGTTTGCAGATGTGGTAATGTCACAAAAGGGCTAAACGATCATCCATCATAGCGTAGGATGTTTTAATAACTGTGTACTAGGTGGTGCCTTGGGAACTGTTGATGCTTTGTGGAAGAGTGGATATAATTTGGTGGTCCAAGACAGCAGTGGAGCTAAAGTAGCCCCGTGTCATCTCTAATTTAAACTCCTCAGAGAGGGAGACTGTGTCTCAGTTGCATTAAGAAAAGCATTGGCTATGCCGTAGATCCAGGTACCAAGGTGACAAGCCATCTCTAAGGTGGAATCTCCATCCTTAGAGGTTTTTAAGGCCCGGCTTGACAAAGCCTTGGCTGGGATGATTTAGTTGGTGTTGGTCTTGCTTTGAGCAGGGGATTGGATGATCTCCTGAGGTCTCCTCCAACCCTACTATTCTATGATTCTAAGCCCAGTACAAATAATTAGAAAGGTAGATCTATGTTGACAGTGATGCTGTTTTCTTGGAATGGATCTAATTTAAATGTATCTTGGTTCCCATTATTTTCAAGGATACCAAGTGCGGAGGCTCTCACACTGTCTGGTGCCAGCAGAATACCCATTTATTGTAACCAATTGCACCGCATGTGACTCTTCCACTTACAAAATACTAAACTCTGTGGTCCCTTGCAGTGTTATCTCCTGCACTGTGCCCTAGACTGACCTAGCTGTGTCATACTGGACCATCTAAGGGCTTGTCTACATGGGGACATCCAGAAAGTTAATCCAAATTAACTAACGGTGTGAATTTGAAGTGGATTAGTTATACTGAATTAAATCCCTGTGTGGATGGTGTTGTTCAGAATGAAAGTTGCTTTAATTTGGTTTAGTTTAATTCACTTTTAGGAAGTGAAGGCCACTTTAATTCTGAATCATGGTATTCCCACAGGGATTTAATGTGGTTTAACTAATTTACTTCAAATTCACACCTTTAATTAATTTGGATTATTTTTCCTGTATATCCACATGTATGCAGTGTTGTTGTAGCCATGCTGGTCCCAGGATATTAGAGAGAGAAGGTGGGGGAGGTAATATATTTTATTGGACCAACTTCTGTTGGAGAGAGAGAAAAGCTCTTGAGATTCTGAATAAGAGCTCTGTGTAAACTCAAAAGCTTGCCTTTCACTAACAAAAGTTGGTGCAATAAAAGATATTACCTCCCCCACCTT
>NW_020664404.1:13478897-13501807 GCF_002925995.2 Terrapene triunguis
TCACTAACAAAAGTTGGTGCAATAAAAGATATTACCTCCCCCACCTTGTCTCGCTAATGTACATGTAGACACATCCTAATTTATCTAATGGCTACTTTGCACTATCATTTTAGGAACATTGAGTTTGAAGATTTATTTTTTCTTAATATGCTTTTTGCTCTAAGAGTTGCATTGATAATGCTGCTGTTCAGTGCTGCTGAAGCAGGATGAAAAAGTGAAGGAACCCTGTAACTTTGCATCTCAGGACAAAACTAGGGAGCAGCAGCCCTCTCTTTGATAACTGAGATTTTGGAATTCAGTTCCTGGGAACTCTGCCCCCTTGCAGCATCACAGGTCAGAAAGGAAAAAAAAGTGATCCGGGTAACTACAGGCCTGTTAGCTTGACATCTGTAGTATGCAAGGTCTTGGAAAAAATTTTGAAGGAGAAAGTAGTTAAGTCAATGGTAATTGGGACAAATACAACATGGTTTTACAAAAGGTAGATCGTGCCAAACCAACCTGATCTCCTTCTTTGAGAATGTAATAGTTTTTTTTTAGGCAAAGGAAACGCAGGGGATCTAATTTACCTCGATTTCAGTAAGGCATTTGATACGGTTCCACATAGGGAATTATTAGTTAAATGGGAAAAGATGGGGATCAATATGAAAATTGAAAGGTGGATAAGGAACTGGTTAAAGGGGAGACTATAACGGGTCATACTGAAAGGTGAACTGTCAGGCTGGAGGGAGGTTACTAGTGGAGTTTCTCAGGGATCGGTTTGGGACCAATCTTATTTAATCTTTTTATTACTGACCTTGGCACAAAAAGTGAGAGTGTGCTAATAAAGTTTGCAGATGACACAAAGCTGGGAGGTATTGCCAATACAGAGAAGGACCAGGATATCATACAGGAAGATCTGGATGACCTTGTAAACTGGAGTAATAATAATAGGATCAATGTAATAGTGAAAAATGCAAGGACATGTATTTAGGGATTAATAATAAGAATTTTTGTTATAAGCTGGGGACTCATCAGTTGGAAGTAACAGAGGAGGAGAAGGACCTCGCAGTATTGGTTGATCACAGGATGATTATGAGCCGCCAATGTGATATGGCCCTGAAAAAAGCTAATGCAGTCTTGGGATGCCTCAGGCGAGGTATTTCCAGTAGAGATAAGGAGGTGTTAGTACCATTATACAAGGCACTGGTGAGACCTCATCTGGAATATTGTGGGCAGTTCTGGTCTCCCATGTTTAAGAAGGATGAATTCAAACTGGAACAGGTACAGAGAAGGGCTACTAGGATGATCTGAGGAATCAAGACTGGAAAACCTGTCTTATGAAAGGAGACTCAAAGAGCTTGACTTGTTTAGCCTAACCAAAAGAAGGCTGAGGGGAGATATGATTGCTCTCTCTAAATATATCAGAGGGATAAATACCAGGGAGGGAGAGGAATTCTTTAAGCTCAGTACCAATGTGGACACAAGAACAAATGGATATAAACTGGCCATCGGGAAGTTTAGACTTGAAATTAGACAAAGGTTTCTAACCATCCGAGGAGTGAGGTGAAGTTCTGGAACAGCCTTCCAAGGGGAGCAGTGGGGGCAAAAGACATATCTGGCTTCAAGACTAAGCTTGATAAGTTTATGGGGGGGATGGTATGAAGGGATAGCCTACTTTTGGCAATTAATTAATCTTTGACTATTAGCGGTAAATATGCCTAATGGCCTGTGATGGGATGTTTAAATTATGGAGATATACCTATCTCATAGAACTGGAAGGGACCTTGAAAGGTTATCGAGTCCAGCCCCCTGCCTTCATTAGCAGGACCAAGTACTGATTTTTGCCCCAGATCCCTAAGTGGCCCCCTCAAGGATTGAACTCACAACCCTAGGTTTAGCAGGTCAATGCTCAAACCACTGAGCTATGTTAGATGGGGTAGGATTTGAGTTACTACAGAGAATTCTTTCCTGGGTGTCTGGCTGGTGAGTCTCACCCACATGCTCAGGGTTTAGCTGATCCCCATATTTGGGGTCGGGAAGGAATTTTCCTCCAGGGCAGATTGGCAGAGGCCCTGGGGGTTTTTCGCCTTCCTCTGCAGCGTGGGGCACGGGTCACTTGCTGGAGGATTCTCTGCACCTTGAAGTCTTTAAACCATGATTTGAGGACTTCAATGGCTCAGACATAGGTTTGATACAGGATTGGGTGGGTGAGATTCTGTGGCCTGCATTGTGCAGGAGGTCAGACTAGATGATCATAATGGTCCCTTCTGACCTTAAAGTGTATGAGTCATTGAGTTGACAGTAACTATAATTGGGTTTGAATGTGATTTGAATGATTCCCTTTCCATTGTATAACTCCTGGTGAAGCTGTTTTATTCAGGGAGCAGTGCGATACCCTTCCACAAGGTTGGTTGTCTTGTGCTGGAAATCTTTTCGAGTAACTTCTTTGCTGGTGTGATCACATCAACACAACCCTTGCCTGGTTCAGTTATTTTTTGGTGTGTTTTTTGTTTTTGTTTTTAAGAGGGTGAATTTATGAATATTTTGCTCATCTAACTGTGTTGAAAAGGCAATAGAAGGAAAGAATCCCAGAAAGCAAGAGAACTTCATTCTGCTGTGTGTTGAAATAAATTGGAACCAGTAATGAGATCCTAAGTGCCTAATTCCACTGCAAGGCTTGGGAAATGCTTTAAATCAGTGTTGGATTTCAGACTGGCTTCCAGAAATCAGATGCAAACTTCTCCCATAAACTGTGACTTCAAGTGTTCAGTATCATTATCCTGTTCATAATTTATAATGCATGTAATCTAAAGTTATAACAGGACATGCTCTTCTGATTGATAGGCCTTCAGGGAGTCATTAGCAGTTCTAAATTATGTTAACTAGTTGTAAAGCGTAAGCACAACTGAGTTTTTCCCCCTTTTTGCAGTCAGTTCTTTGTGTCTCAAATGGTACTGTCTTCCACTATTGTAGGATACAGAAAATATAAATATGTATCATCTGTTCCAGCTTGTGTGGTTGCTCCAGTGATTGTCAGCTATTTGTTCTAATAATTGATGAACAGAAATAATTGGTTACTGAGTTTCAGGCAAACATTCTAGCCATGAATTAAGAAGCCGTCAAATCATCATTGACTCTGCTATCCTCATCCTGTGATTCTTCCCTCATTAGCATGTCTTGAACCTGTTTCTGGTCTGTGAGCTCATGGTAGGTAACAGTATTTCTATGCAAATATGCATGTGGTAGGAAATGCTACAGTAGAACAGGTCAATGGTATGTTCAGTCTAGTGTTCTCTCTCCAGCAATGAACAATGTCGGATGAGAAATATGAAGGTGTAAACTACCCAGAATGCATCTAACTGTACAGCCAGTTGACTAATTTGTACAGTGCTTTGACGGTGTCAGGTGCTACATAAGTGCTGAGTATTGTAACAAGACTAAACTCTGTTGAGAAAACTCTTCCTGACTCCGGCTGGATTTCTGGAGCTGGAAGATGGGAAAAACCCCACCTAGTGGAACTCCAGATGCTATTCTTATTTTGAGTTTATGGGAAAGAGAAACTGTTGATGGTTCTAAGGAGACAGATGGATCATTGCAACCTCTGTCCTGCAGCATACTGGAAAATGGATCACTGTAACCAGAGTGAGGGGTGTGCATGATGATTGCCTCCCTATAGCATGCTAAAAAAGAGTACATTCTAGAACTTAAAGCTCAGCATGATCATTATCTCCTCTGCCCACTGATTTTTGTATCTCAAAGTGCAATCTAAGGTTGGTCACTGTCACCTTTTCCTGTGCAGAAGGAGCTGAGCATCTGAGTATTCTTGATCAACCTCGTGTTAATTGAGGCAGAGCAAAACCATAAGAAGCTGCAGCATTTCTGACCAGCCTTTCACATACCACCGCAGCGAAAGGCGTTCTGCAGCCCAGAAGTGCCTGCTGCTAGAGTTTAGTTAATCTGTTATCGCCTGTTAGTACTGTGATATGGCTGCCCTTTATCTCTGTTAGCAAAGTCGGTTTCTTTACACTTTATATAAACTCTGTGGTTTAAGGGCCTTGACTAAAGACTGAGATTCATAAAATAATTTGCATCTTTATAATGGTCACTTCCAAGTAGAATTTGGCTACTGCTCACAGGTGCTGCTGAATTGTAACTGTACCGTTCTAAGGGCCCCATGACCTATGGGAATGTCACTTGTCTGTACGCGTCAGGGAACGGCCTTACTGAACAACGTTGTACACACCTGAGAAGCAGCGTATTGCTAATATACACACTCTGCAACTTGATAGCACCTGGCTAATCAGCTCTTTCATTTTGGGCCTAACCTGCCCCCTTGCTCAGCACCTTACTTCAAGAGTGGTCACATTCATTTCAGTGGGGTGGCTTGTGGAGTCAGCATGAGTAAAGCTGGCAGAACTGGGCACTGAGCTTGTTCCTGGTGGAATAGATGGGCCAGATATCTCCCCAGCTTCCTCACCCAATTGTGTCTCTGTTCTTTTTCCTCCGCTTCTGAAACACCATGACCTGTCTTTTTATTAGCAGCAGCATTTCTGAAGCCCAGTCTACACACGGTCACACCGGTTGAACTGAAGGTGTGGTTTTAAATTGGTTCAAACTCCTGTGTGGACACTCTTATTTCTGTTGATCTAAAGTCAGTCAGGAATTGGTTTAAGCTGAACCAAATCAGTATGCTCTGAAACAAAATAAGTGCCCACACAGGGATTTGTGCTGCTTTAACTATATCGGTTTAAAATCATACCTTTACTATGGCTAGGTCTACACTACCCGCCTGAATCGGCGGGTAGAAATCGATCTCTCGGGGATCGAATTATCGCGTCTCGTCGGGACGCGACAATCAATCCCCGAATCGACGTGCTTACTCCACCAGCGGAGGTAGGAGTAAGCGCCGTCGACGGGGAGCCGCGGAGGTCGATTTTGCCGCCGTCCTCACAGCGGGGTAAGTCGGCTCCGATACACCGAATTCAGCTACGCTATTCGCATAGCTGAATTTGCGTATCTTAAATCGACCCCCCCCGTAGTGAAGACCTGCCCTTAAACTGGAACAGCTTCCCTGTGTCAGCAGAGCCTGGGAAAGCCAGTGCTGTCCTACTGCTTTGGCCTGGGTCCAGTGTTTGTATTTGACAGTGCTCTGGTATGATATGCATTGTCATGTGTCTAGAGGCAATGGCTTAATATATTAATAATTAACATTGATTCCAAATCTATTTCACAGTATCCTTTATTCTGTCTGGGCCAAATGGCTAATCTGATTCTAATGACATCCAAAGGTCTTCATAATTTTCTGTGTGTTGCCTTCTCTCTCTCTCTCACCTGTGATGGCAAGACAGAGTACCCACACTCTGCCCTCCAGCCTTTGGTCTCCTCAGAGTAAGACTGCTCAAAATTCCCCTAAGTCAATAGGAGTTTACTAGGAGGTGACCTTTGTCAAAACAGCCCCCTGGCTCTGCTGGGTGCTGCTTCCAGGCCAGTCAAGCCTCCCTGGTCACTTCCCACCCTGCTTCCGAATGTGATACATGGCTCCAAACGCTGATGCTGAAAATATGAGCAGATGACAGCAGACATTTTATTCTCTGTCCCATCTGCCTGTTTAACTACTGGACAATACGTTTCTACAGGGGGCCCCAGGAGACCACCCATCGCAATTTTTAAGGTAAAAAAATCATATTTTCTCCTTATCTGCAGAAGACCTTTATTTGTGCTGCCTGTTTTGGAGGCGCTTACAAGGGCTGCCTTTCACACTCCTGCTAGCTCACAACCAAACTCCACCTGTGGTATATTTGTAACTAGTCCTTCTACGTGATATAGGTCACCTCCCATTCTATCCACCAAGAGTCACAATAATTAAGAGGCTTCTTGCCCAAGGCATTTCTGAGATATGGTGCCTTTCCAGCTACCTACGTACAGCACCTGATTCTCCACTGCTCTGCACTTTGTGTTGGGACATGGACCAGTGCAAAGTGGGTCAGAGTGTTAGTGTTTTGTGCTGACTGTGCATACGTGTAAATGACAACAGTGTGCAAGACAGTGGAGAATCAGTCCCATAGTCCACGTCTGTAGTGAGCTCCACCTTAAAGGGCCTGATTTTCCATTGCCCCAGTCGTTAACATCCTGCAAATTGAGTGTGAAGCGCTGCCACTCTAGAATGGTGGGGTTTTGCACCCCCTTCGTCCTTATTGTAAATGACGATGTTGCAAGGTGACCAAGAGCCAGGTCCCAAATCTTCCTCCCTTGCACTAACACCAGTTGGGGGTGCTAGTAGAGACCAGTCACCAGGTTCTAACCATCATGCTGTCAAACCTGGTGTCTTGTTCTTCTCTCGCTGACTTTCTCAGGTGTCTGTCTCTGTGGTATCTGAGCTCTTGGCCAGCAGGGAGGGAAGTTCTTTCTCCGTAGGGCCGAATCTTCCCAGATTCTTATTGTTCTGATCGAAAAACTCTCAACTTCTCCAAAGGGACAGTTTGTTCCTGCTCAAACTGCAGCTGTTGAAGTCTCCTTGTTCAGCCAGGCTCTGTCCCTTTGCAGAACAGTGTTCCTGTAGGACACGTGAATCCCTGAGGCTAGGTGGCAGATGCTGGGCCCTGAGTAACAAGGGTAGTGTTGGAAGGTGTTTGCAGCTTGTGTACATTTAGTGACACGTTTTTACCCAGAGAGGACTGACCATTGCTGACTCTGCATCCCCACTATACATACTTTCTGCAGGAGTTGCAGTTTGTTTTCCATTCCTTGGCGGGTGTGCGTGCGTGCGTGCATGCTCTCTCTCACTTTGATTCCAGGCTTTGCAGTTCTCAGGGGCTGAGTGACTTGGGCTTTTCCTGCCATAAAGCACTCATGGCTGTTCACCTGTTTGTAATTATTTTTTTTGGTTTGTTTTGGCCAAGGGCTGCTGGCTTTTGAGTTTGCTGTCTCCTAGATGCCTCTGGAGTGGAATGGGGGTCGGGTCCTAGGCCTCCCTGCATCACCAACTGCTGCTCTGTTGTGAGGGATGATGTCTTGCTCCGTCCTGGGGCCGTTGTTTCCCTTGGGCCTGCTGCTGCTCTGTGACCATCCAGGTGGCCCTTGTGCTGTGACAAGGCGGGGAACAGTGAAGTGTTCTGAGTCTTCTTGTGATAGTGCTGTTGGGCTAGCGAGCTATTGAGTAGCTTGTAGTGATTGAGTCCATCTGTAGTTCCTGGAAGCTCCCTGCTCTCCCAACTCCTGCAGTTCCCCAGCTGAGCTATTTTGGTCACTCTCGTCTGTTTTATTTACCCAGCTTCTGAATGTGTCCAGAATCGTAGTGCTGGGTGTCTTTGTCTCGCCGTGACCTTGAATTCCTCAGTCTGGTGGTCTGTCTGCTAGTAGCAGAAACATGCAAAGGTGGGGTGGGGTTTGGCTTTGTCCCGTCCCTAGCAGAAGCATCAGGATGTTTGGATAACAGTTTGAATACAATCCAAGGCCTCAATCCTGCAGCTGACCATGCCGCTGAAACCCTGCTGGGAGCTCCATTGAATCCAACCGCGTTCTGTGCGGGTGTGGGAGCCTGCCAGGATTGAGGCCTAAATCTTCTACTCCCTACTTCAACCATCCTGCAGTGAGAAGCTCAGTCTCTAGACCAGGGGCGGCTCTGTTTTTTGCCACCCCAAGTACGGCAATCAGGCGGCCTTCGGAGGTAGTGGGTCACGCGGATTCGACAGCGTTTCTGCGGGTGATCTGCCGGTCCCACATTGCCGCCGAAGGTTGCCTGACTGCCGCCCTCACGGCGACCGGCACGCCGCCCCCCGCGGCTTGCCGCCCAAGGCACACGCTTGCTGCGCTGGTGCCTGGAGCCGCCCCTGCTCTAGACCAAGCTAAATACCCGGTATCTGTTGTTCAATTTCATGATGTTTGGGCTGTGAAATGATGCGCAACCTCAAGGAGGTGGAATTTGCACAAATGTTTCCATTTATGTGCAGCAGGACCAATCTGCTAATGGCCAGTTAAATGTGAAAGTGGAACAGAATGTCTGTGTGTCAAATGTGACCCAATCCAACCATCTTCTTCCTCACACTCGGCTGCTTTAGCCTGCATGCCCAAACCTGGTGACTGAGCTGTCACCCCAGCTCTAGACGGGGAAAGGGACAGTGAGGTGTGTGTGAATATGAAGTCAGCCTAGAACAGGGAAAGAACACTTCATCGCCATGGCTTAGGGTAGGGCTGGGAGTGCCCTGGCTTCACCGCAGGCATTTGTGTTTTCTAGGGTGATGCTACAAGAAGCCCGGGATGCCTTATGTGGATCGACAGAATCGTATCTGTGGGTTTCTAGACATCGAAGAAAATGAGACCTGCGGCAAGTTTCTGCGAAGATATTTCATCTTGGACACCCAGGCCAATTGTCTTCTGTGGTATATGGACAACCCCCAGGTGAGGTCCCAGAATGCACTCTGTGGAGCATTGCAGATCTGTATGGCTTTCATACTTCACAGCTAAAAGAGCTTCTGCTTCCTGATTTGTGCTGCATCTGCCCCTCCCACTCTTAAGATGCATTTGTTACAAGAGTTCAGTGCTGGGGTTTCACAGCTAGAGCTGGCTTTTGATCATGCGTATCTTTTTTTCCAGTTACCTTGGACACCTTAGCAGTGCTGCTTGTGTTCGGACTCTAATGATTGGAGTAAACAGGCTTTATTTAGACAGATATGCTATTGAAATCCCAGAAACAGAGATCACATTTTTTAATTGGCTTCACATTTTTCTCTCCCCCTATTTTTATTACACCAGCTTCGCTCACTAGTTAAGACGAGCAGAAACAGCAACTTCAGTGCTGGAAAAAGTTGGTTTCCTTGTGCCTGGAACCCTGTCCTTCTTAGCAATCTGGAATGATTTATTTCCCGTTCTGATGTTAAAACTGCCATGTAACAGTCTACCAGGATCCTAGAGAGACAAGGTGGGTGAGGTAATATCTTTTATTGGAACAACTTCTGTTGGTGAGAGAGACAAGCTTTCAAGCTATACAGTTCTTCAGCTCTGTGTAACTCTTGTCTCTTTCACCAAGAGAAGTGAGTCCAGTAAAAGACACTGCCTCACCCACCTTGTGTCTCTAGGATCCTGGGACCAGCGTGGCTACAACAACACTGCAAATATCAGGATCTTGGCGAGGTGAAATCCTCTCTGCAGTTCAATCATTGGGTTGTTTTGGCACAAAACATCCCATCATTAATCTTGCAGGTATCATAATGGAAAGTCGCCATTTGGATGTCCATTTGTGTCAGATTGTCTGATGCCTGTTTCTGGGGAAGCTGTGTCCCGTAACGTTATCTCGCACCACTAATTTTCCTTGATGCTTTAAGTTGCATAGAAGAGATGCCTTTATCGGATGGAGAGAGTGTCTAAGGAAGGATCTGGTGGTAGGGATAGCAGATTCTATTGTGCTTTTTTCATATTTTATCTTGCCACAACATGAGGTGAATATATTGTACCGTGCTCAGTAAGAAATACAGAGGGTGGTCTCTCTCTTTTTTTCTTTTTTTTTTTTAAGACTGGTGCTCACTCATATCCTTTTCCTGCTCTGAGGTTGAATTTCCCACTTCTGGGGCCTGATCCAAAGCCCGTTGAAATCTGTGGAAAGATTCTCATTGGCTTCAGAGTGTTGGATCAGGCCTCTGTTGGGAAGCTGGTGCTGGGTCACTTCATTGAAGCAGCATTCAGCCTGAGTGCAGCTGGAAGCAGTCCTTCATTTCCAAGTGGGATGGGTCACTGTCTGGGCCATGCTTTCTTGCTGAGGGAAGCTGGAATGTGACTGGATGGTATCTGTTATCAGTACGTATGAGCGTGTGTCAGAAATGTTCCTGAATTCCCCCTCCACACCCTTTTAGACTTTGAATCCAAGACAAATAAAACGAGAATGTCTTCTGGTCTCAGCCAGTGACCCGTTCGGCTCCATGGTGGTGAACCAGCCGCAGGTCCAAAGCTGGGGGTGGAATGTGGGGTAGCAGTTTCTTTTCAAGGTTGGCTCTGACCCATAGCGGTGCAGTGATTGGTCACTCTCCCAGATGTTACTCCTAGGGCAGTTCATAGCTGTGGTTAGAATGCAGAGCTATTCTGATGAGTCAGTATCAGCCAGCAATGCCTGCTGCTTGCTGTATCGAATGGGGGCGGGGTGTGGGGAGCAGTTGTTATCTTCCTCTTTCTCATTTTGCTAAATAGTATAATCTGCATAATGTTTTGTATGAGCTGCATCTACTTTCAGGCCCCAATCCAGCAGAGCACTTAAGCACACGCCTCGAGTCCCTCTAACTTCAATGAGACGTGTGTGCTCAAAGTTAAGCCCCTGCTTAAGTGTTTTGCTGAATAGGAGTGGGCTTAAGCACATACGTAAAGTTAAGCATCTGCTTTGCTGAACTGGGGCTTCAGAAATGAAATGATGCAGGATGCTTTCTGCCATGTATGTCGTTAGACTTTCCTATGGCTGAGTCTTTGCAAGAGGAAACTGCAACAAATCAGTTTCTCTGTGTATACTATGTTCTCTTACACCACACCAATGATATTTTATACAATTTAACCCCTGAAGAGATGATAAAGCACTATGTCAGTGTGAGACATTATTAGGTCCCCATTCCAGTTCATATCTCGGTGTAAAGACAGTAACACAAATGATTAAAATATCTGTCATCCTAGAAATGGGGTCATGCAGAATATGCTCACCCAGTAGCCAGGTGTCTGGAGTTTTGTATCTGTTGTGGCTGGCAGCTCCGGGAGTGGTCGTGGCATTTACTATAGTGATTAAAATAGTAAGAATAAAAGGTGAGCTGTAGGAATTTCTTCTGTGTGCACTAGCATAAGTCACCATCTGGACTAGCATTCATTGCGTGGCTTTTGTAAACGCAGCTCAGAGCAAATTTTATTTTATTTTCATTTATAATCTATGCCCAGTGCCATGATCTCTGGCCTCTTGACTAATGTTAAAGAACAGAACAACTTTCCCCATGCAATAAACTACACACCAACTAGTGCACCCTTTACTGCCTTGCTGAGGCATAGTGATGGGTGTCTCAGCATGGTAAAATGCTGACGTATAGAGACCATTGGTGAGGACAGAACTATTAAGGTGCCCCTCCCTAAACAAAGTGTAAAGTGATAGTCTAGCTCACCTGGTTTGTGACTGTTTATCGTTTAACTCTTAACATTCTTGACTGTTTTGCAGAATCTGGCTCTCGGGTCAGGAGCTGTCGGATCTTTGCAGCTGACCTATATATCCAAGGTAATACGAGGGTGGTGTCTCAGAACTGTTCTGCTGTGGGAGGAGGTGAAATAGACCTAGAAATAAGCTAATGGCCTGCCCAGTACAGCAATTTGTAGGAGTCCAGAGTTATCTGCTCTATACTACTGCTGGGTAGAACTGGTGAGGATATTGTTCTTCAAAATGTTTGTCAACCAAAAATGTCCTTTTTGTTGAAATCAAAACATTCTGAAAAACCTATAGATTTTGATGAAATTTTGTTTAGAAAAAACCCAGAACTAAACATTGCAATAATGTCAGAATCTCCCTTCTTGGCATTTTGGGGAATAGAACATTTCAGGGTTTTTTTTTTTTTTTTTTTTTTTGATTTTGAAACTTTTCAAAATTAAACTCATTGTTGTTTTTTTTAATAGTATTAAAAAAGTCGACGTTTTAAAAAGTTGGAAATCGGAACAAAATGACTGAAATGAATTATTTTTTTCAGAAATTTGTTTCCTGGGAAATGTTGGATTTTTTTTTTTTTTTTTTTGAAAATTTGAAGTTGTGGAATTGCCCGCCAAATGGATGCTCTGATTCCTGCCAGCTCTACTGTGACAGGTCTCTCAGTGTAGCAAAGAGGTCTGCATTTCCTTTGTACAATGACATCACATAGGCCAGCAGGGTTGCTAGGCAGAAAGGAGGATATTTCAATAATGAGGAAGAATGCAAAGCCACAGAACCCGGAAGCTTTTAGTAAGGGCAACCAGTACGCAGTCCAGATCGGGCCTTATGCCCCAGCCATGAGCTATTTGCAGATGAAACTTCCCGGCTGGAAGACAGCTTTTTAAATCTGTTTCATTGCTCAGAGTGCCAGTCTTGTTCAGCGTCCGACTGAACCTGGTTCACGTGCATAACGATGTGTTTTATCAACTTTGTAATCAGTTTAAGTAAATAATAATCAGCAACAAGGTGTCATGTAAACATCGCCCACTGCGCAACACGGCTCTCGCTGAGACTCGGGAGTTGTGTTGTGGTTCTTTAATGTGCAGTAAGGAGTGCCTAGAGGGCCCCAGATGAGGTCAGGCCCCATTGTGCTGGATGCCCACAGCTAGTGAGAGACAGTCCTGGTCCCAAAGAGCTTCAGTAGAGGGTGCCTTTTTTCCTACACATCTCTCCTGTGACGTTTCCGTGGGGACTTGAATGAGCTGCTGATTCAAAGCCGTGCCCAACTGAGTGGGAATCTCCTGGGTAAACATGGGTCTGTCTGTGTTTGGTGCTAGGGGAGTGGTACCAGCTCCCGCCCTCTCATTGAGCTAGCGCAGTGAAGCTAGGATAGCGTGGGCAGTGGTGGCCCGGGCTACTAGCTGTGCTGAGAATGTACCCACCGGGTTCTGGTGGGTTTGTCCTTGGCACTAGCCCATGCTGCCACTTGCTGCGACTCGTGTCGCCAGTTCTGGCTGGACGAATTCCTGGAGGTTTCATCACATGACATATAATCTTTAATTAAAGATTATATCTTTAATTCCTGGAGACTCCAGAACAATCCTGGAGGGTTGGCAGCCCTCGCTGCTTCCCTGGATACGCTGCTGTTTTTAGTGGGCTAGCTTGAGAGCTAACGCCCGTCCGTCTGCGTGAGCTGGGAATCGCACCCCCAGCACCGATGTAGACGTAGCCTCGGGTCTGTCTGTGCTTCAAACGGGAGCCATCAATTCCAGCTCCAGGACACCTACCTGCAGCAGCGCCGGTTGAGCTGGTGCACTAACTATAACTGTGTAGCCCCGGGACAGGCTGGCCATCCCCTGTATGTTCCTGTGGTCTCAGATGGGCTTTTCCCCGGGGAAGCTGGCCCCTCCCACTGCTTGCATCACAGCAGCTAGACTTCGGTTTTTAGCCCATTAACTTGATTAAAGCTAGCGTGGGTGTGTCTCCTCCAGGTGGAATTGACACCTCCCTTAGAGGGCAGGGTCTCCAAGTGCAGAGTCCGTAGGCTGCTCCTCTTCCTGTGGGGCTGGCTGCAGGGTTGTTGTTTCAAGGCCTGATATCTCCGCTTCTTTGCCCCCTGGGAGTCCTTTGCCCCATATCGACTCCACCCTGGAGGTTTGGTAGTGCTGCACACCCATTCTGCACGGGTGTAACTGACTGTCCAGAGAGCAAGGGGGTAGAGACTCAGATCCCCCATGTCTGTCTTCAGTGTCTGTTCCCTTCAGTTGTATTCACCCGCCTCTAGGACGTAAGGTTGTGGGTTCAAGTCCTCATGCCAGAACTTTGGCTCACGCCCAGTGCTGTCCCTGCTGTGCAGTGCCAGGAGCAGTCACTGTCCAACCAAGGTCCCTTCTGCTAATTTCCATGGGCTGCCAAATGAATGTTAAATATACTAGGGGACTTTTAGAAAAGAGTGGAGGGGAACTGTAGTATCCTGGCCAGTATCCCCACTCCCCACCTTAATATAGCAGGTACTAGTGTCCAAGGGTGGGTGTGAACTAGTGCTGAGCACAAGGTGGTCACTGTGTTTGCCAGCAGGCAGCCCTGGTTCGGAAACATTGAGACTCTCTTCCCAGAGGAAGACTGCCTTGTGGTTAAGACACTAGCTGAGGTGTGGGAGTCCTGGGTTCAAATCCTACCTCTGCCCTGGTCCAGATTCTTTGTTGCCTTGGGTGAGTCACTTAGTCTTTCTGTGCATCTTTTCTTACAACTTCATTAGTGCTTGTGCAGTGCTCGTGTGGTACAGGGCCAAGGCAGATTAGCTGGAACAGCATCCACCAGAAAGACTGTAAGGTGGGCCGTGTAGGTGAAAACAGCACAGGGAACAATAAACGGTAGGAAATGTTGCTTGCTTAAATCCCTTGACAGAGAGTCATGTGGCTAATATCATGGCTCTGTTGACCAGGCAAGTTGGGATTGTATGTAACACCTTTATTTGCTTGGAAGTTCGACCGTCTGGATCTTGGGGTGGGGTGGGATATGAATTGACAGCCCTGGAATCAGCTTTGGTTACTGTAGTTGGAAAAAGACCCAGCAGATCTCTGCTCCTGCTGATTCATGATTTATAAATTAAACTCAGATGAAGCAATGCTGAGGGATGCAGTCTTCCCCATTTCAGAAGGAACTTCACTTATAAATTATATATATTTTAGACTAAATGAAAATTGCTACAGCGCTCGATTCACTCGTAAACTGCAGGGTTGGGTTATACCAATGGTTTTAACTACCAATTATAAACATGCCAGAGAAATGGAGGTTTGCTTGAGAAAGCATATTTAAAGTATTATAGACTGGTTCAGAAGTAAGAAGCCTGTCAAAATAAATATACTCTATAAAGGCCATGCCTGGAGCCCCCGGAATATTACTCTTACATAAATGATTCCTACTCTTTAGGGAGCAACCACTGTTATTTTCCTTCAGTTTTCTTAATTACCACACAGTGTGTGTTTGGTCCAACTGAAATTCATACTGCCAGGGCCCCTGAAAGAATTTGCATCCTTGTTGTGCAGCGTGGCTGGCACTGGAGTTGAGGGAGAGCAGCAGATGAGAGACTGCTCTCTGAAGTGACCTTCTTTTGGGGCTGCTGAGTTCGTTACTACACGTGGTCTCTATTAAATCTGATATGAATGAGTTCCTGAGAGCTCACTCAGCTGTGGGGCACCTCATCGTGAGTAGCAGCGCTGGTGAACTTGCATCATAAATTTCATTCTGATATGCACAGGATATATCAGCCTCTAAAGGCCAACTGTCGCTTTGCCTGTTAACATATCTGTGGTGGTTTTGCAACGCAGAGGCTTGCCTGGCTTGCTGCAAGGCAGTACTTTTCATGCTCGGCGATTGGTCTATTTCCAGCAAAAGAAAACGTCTGCACCAAAGAAAATGTTGTAGTAAAACAGTAGCACTGCAGTGTATCAGCATCAGAGATTTGGTGTGGAAGTAAGAGAAATTGCACCACTATAGGGCATGTGTACCCTGTGCTGAGATAGCCGTTCTAGGTGATCTGCATCTGTTAGCATGTCCACGTGTGAACATGCACATATTCTCTTAACTCCATTTGGCAGAACCATGTTAAAGCACAGTTTTTGCTAGCTAGGTGCTAGTACTTTTTGCATCTTCAGCAGAGGCTTAGATCTTGTATGCAAGGTTTTAGCCACAGCCATTAACTAAATCTGCAGTTACCGGAGCCATATAGCGGTGTAGAAATGCATATACATCTCTCCCCCAAAGAAATGCAACTGCAATCTAGAGCTAGCCATGAGATGTTTGCGCAGGACACAGGTACATTTGGGCCCATGATGAGGGGCACAGTATCTTCTAGTGAGACACAACTGAGACTAAGGAGGTATGTGAGACAGGCTCATCAGTACATCCTTTCTCACTTGTCATGTTAATTTTGCTTTGACTCAGGCTTGCTTGAGCTCCTCATGATTTATAAACGGCCTTAATTACAGTGCTGAAGAATGGAAGACAATGTGTCCTTTCTAACGGAAGCAGATGCTGCCCCATCTCACTGCCGCTAATGTGCTTTATTTTAAAAATCTATTTCTCTTCAGGTCAGCGTCGCCACCCCGAAACAAAAACCGAAAGTCCCGTTCTGCTTTGGTGAGTGTAACGCATGGGGGAGGGGGGATACCAAAATGCCCAGAGTTCACATCATGACAGGTCTCTGACGGGAGGACTGCAGGGTTAGGTGGCTGTTATAAACCATGAGAATTCATAAACAGCAATTATCCATGGGCCTTCTTTGTTCATTAGTATAAGGTGTTCCAGAAGTGTGAGATGCTGTGTGTTGCTGGGAAGAATGTTTTCAGAGAGGGTGAAATTCACACTTGTACACAGCAGTCAGCACAAAGGATTATATGCACCACTTAAGTCCCTCTGAAACCCATAGGGCTAAATGGTGCCTTGATCCTTTTGCTGGCTGCTTCTGCACAGGGGTGGATTTCGCCCAGAATCCTTTGGTTGGGAGGGGACCTCAGTTTTTCCCTGAACACCCCAGCAGCATGGATGCTCTGGGTGGTTGTCTGGCCTGAGCAACCTTGTCCTAGTGCGTCACTGCACTAATGGAGCTTTCCCCCATATTCACCCTCATGCTGCAATGCATTATGCAATGTAGTTTTCTGCATTCCTGTCATTGCAAAGAAGAGGTGGTCTGGGATTGATTTCCCTTCCCGGTGGCCCTCGGCTTTACCCAAGCCACAAAAGTTCCTCGCTTTCATTAGCACTAAGCTCACTTCAGAGTTCAAGCAGCAGGAACAACAGCACCAGCACGTACCTGTCTCAAAGGGCTGGGGTGGCGGGCAGGGCCGGCTCCAGGCACCAGCTTAACAAGCAGGTGCTTGGGGCGGCCAAGGGAGAGGGGTGGCACCTGCGGCAATTCGGGGCGGCAGGTCCCTCACTCCCTCTAGGAGCGAAGGACCTGCCGCCGAACTGCCGCCGCCGCCGCCGATCGCGGCTTTTTTTTTTTTTTCCCCCCATTTCTTCCCCCCGTCGCGGCTGGCGGCTTTTTTTTTGATGGGGGGGGCGGAAAGGCTGGGGCGGGCCCGGGGGGGGGGGGGGGGCACAATTTTCTATACTTGCATGCAGGGGACATGAATCAGCACCAAACCAGAGCAGGTAGCATATTCCCACGCCATGACTGAGCTTGCTGCTCTGCTGTGCTGTGCTACAGAATCCCATGAGCCTACGAAGGTAAAATATGGGGAGTGCTACGGTTTAACTCCTTGGTACTCCAGAGCTGGGACACCCCAGCATAGAGTGGATTGGCAGCAGTCCACATGCAGGGAACTGCAAGTGCAGATGGCTAACGTGAGGAGGCCTGGGTTTCAACAAAACCTTGTGCAGTTCAGAATGTCTCAAGGTTTTCATTGCAGAAATCCTATGAGAATGTTTGTTTCCTTTGACCCAGCTGCTGCAAGCCAGAAGGCCATACGAGCTGAGAAGTCAGGGGATGGAGAGGAGGGGCTGCGTGTCCCAAGAGAGTTTTCCAATCTCCCAAGGGACTCCTGTTGAGGAGTTGATCTGCCTTTGATCATTGCAGATGAAACTTAAAACTGTGGTTCTGACCGCTGGCGGTCATAACAGCTCCCAGGACACTTGTAAGCATGTTACTACAAGTGCCCTAGTTAAATTCTAATTCAGATCGTTTCAGTTGGATTGTGGTATTCTTCATGCCCAGTCCTGAACTGTTGTGTAGTGTGGCAACATGCAGTTAAACAACTGCCATACTCCACCCCAGAGGTGGCTGCAGCTCAGTGGTGGTTCCTTGCATATTTTCCTGTCAAGTGGTTGCAAGGCTGAAATAGGTAATGCTTGCAGGGTACTGTGGGGTTGGAAGTTGAGAGGTGCTGCTGATGTGCAAGGTATTATTATTGGATTAGTTTAAGCCGGCTGAGCACTGACTAGGGTTCCCTTCTCTCTCTTTTTTTTTTTATTCCTCTCTTTGATAGTTATCAATGCTTTATCTCAGCGTTATTTCTTACAAGCCAGCGATCAAAAGGACCTACAGGACTGGGTGGAGGCTCTGAACCGTGCCAGCAAGATTACGGTATGTTACGCTACTATCACTGCTGTCTCCACTTCCCTCTTGGGCAGTGGGGCTGTCTGAGAAATGTTTGGAAAGCCATATTTAACTTCTTGCTCTACCTCATCCCCTTTCTGCAACTTGCTCAAAGGTAATGGCTGAGTCTGGCCAGAAACCGGGCTGCTCCTGGAGCCAGCTGTGCGCTGAGTCTGAGCCGCGCTTGATGTGGAGTTAGCACTGCTAGCTCCGCAGGAAATTCCTAGTCAGATTGTTGAGTCTGTCATGTTTTAATTAATGCTGAGGTTGTGATTCACAACCACAAAACCAAGGAAGGAGTTGAAACCCTATTCTCAGCTAGCTGCTGCGCTGTCCTTCAGTCCCCTTGGGAGCTGCTCCGATCCATCCACGTGCAGCATCGTGCTGCTCTGTGGTATAAAGCAATCGCGGTACCATCAGCATTACTGTCCCAGAGCTCCTGAGTCCCCTCAGCTCCCATTGGAAGGAATGGGACTGCTGCAGCTTCCTGGAGAGTACAGAGAAGTTATTTAAACACGGCATGCTTAGCTGCTGCTTTGTAAGTTTTAATGACTTGCATGATTTTAATTTAAGAAAGAAAATACTCCAAGAAAAGGGGCTGAGCTTTTGGTTATGAACCTTCCTAAAGAGATTTTAGAGCTGGAAAAAGACACAGGGCCGGATTTCTAAGTGCTTAGCACCCACAATGTGGGCCAGAATTTCAAAAGTCCTTAGGACCGGTAGCTACCATTGAAAACTATAGTAAGTGAGCTGTTCTGAAAATCTGGCCTCAGATGAGTGACCTCTGTGGCTTCTTTTCCTTCTCCGGTAACTTAAATCTGGAGAGACTTTTATATTTATAAACAAAGATAAGATAAATGCACTTCCCGTATTCCCAGGCACAGCTGCTGCGTGTGACAATGATTAAGCCCTTGAAAAGAGAAGCTTCTCCGGGAGATAGACACACCCTTATGTGTTCTGGTGCCACTGTGTCAATGTAATTATTGAAGGCTGGGATCTGTGTGTAACTGATTTCTTGCTGCTGCTATCAAAGGGTTTCTTTCTTGTGCTAAAGTAATTTGCTTATTCAGTTTTTCTCCTTCCTGGTACAATTGGTCTCATGAGATTTGATACAGCAAACACTTTGTATTGTGAGACGCAGTATGGGAGGAAATGTGACTGGACATGCCTCTGTCTTCCCCTCTCATATACCAGTGTATTTATATAGCCATAAGTTAACAGTGGCCCAGTGACTTCTGGTTTGCCTTCTCCTTGGCTGTTTAATGCTCCTTACAATGAGAGATGCTGCCTGTCCCTGTTGTTGATGGTAATTTAAGAATAAAAGCGAACCAGAATGATAGAGCTGTCCATATACAGTATATTTAGTGTTCAGTTTGTAGAAATGGGCTGGTGGAATGTCTGTTCTGATTAAGGTTCTTGAAGCTTGACTCATCATGGGACATCCCAGAACCTAACAGATCCATTGAAGGAGTCATATGATTTTAAAAGGATGAATTGAAGAACTCTATATACCTAATGGTCACAGTGCTAGGTGGATTTTACTGCATCATATACTGATGTATATTGGCTAGTTTTTTATAAATCATGTATCAAGATGAATGATGCTGAACAAGTTAAACAGTGATCTTTAGCAAAGAACTCTCTTCTCCAAGCATCAGTTGATCATGTGGTATGCTATACATCTACAATATTGCAATATAATAAAATACACAGGATTTCATTTTCCAAAGTGCTGGGACCTGGCCTGCCTTTTGCTGGTGCGCGTTGCACTTGCCTTTTTGTATCTGCAAGTGAACTGAGGATGCAAATCTGGGTCCCTGCAGCTGCCTGATGGAGGGTGAGCTGCTTGGCTGCACCTGCTCTGATTTGCACCTTCCATTCACTTCTGGGTGCAGGTTACACTTGCAAAAACCCCAATCCAGCCCCAGAGGCATGGCAACTGCCCTGGTGGCAATTTCCTCCAAAGTGTGACTAGCCGAATATGAACTCTAGACTTGAAGGACACTGATCTGTTCCTCCTCATGCCTTACACCTTGTGTTGTCATTTGCACCTGTGGAAAGTTAATGTAAAATGCTACTGTTCTGATCTGAGCGAGCTTTACCTCCACTCTGCACTCATTCTGCAGAGGCGTCAGTGAGGATACAAGGTGCTGGGCATTGGCGAATCGGGCCCTTAGTATGCGGCTTTTAGAAATAATTGCATCTGGTTATTGCTGAAAGGAGCCTGTTTGATTTTTAAACCCCTAAACCCCAAACTATTAAACTTTGGCTGGGCCTTCTTGGATCCTCTGGCTTGTCTAGATTGGCTAGCTGGCCTGCATCACTCACTGGTCACTAGCTCAGCACATCAGACAAATCCAGCAGGGGAGTCTCCTGCCTTCTACAGGGCAGTTAGAAAGGACAGTGCCACGAAAAACATTTGCAAGACTTCTGGGTGTGAGATTTGACCCACCTGCTCCCTGTGAACTTCCTTTCTCCCGTATGCCTGTTCACACAGTCTGGCTTCTCTGTGCCATTCCTGTTACCAAGCTGCAGTGTGGCCGGGTGCTGAGTAGAAACCCATAGTCGCTGAAAGACCAAATACAGTGAAAATGGGCAAGGGAATTAATGTGCTGCCTTTCCTAATTCCAGCAAATAAATTGACCCAGACAGCGTATTGGGCTAGCGGGGCCCTTCATCTGGCATCGGAGCTGGTGGACTGAAACGCTAGCTCATCTGTTGTGCCAACAACAAACAGCATATGCCGCTCCTGCTTTCGTTTCCGGGATCAATATGGATACAAACCCATTTAGACATGAGACCAGAAAGAGATCCCAGGATTCTGGTGGTCCCAACCAGTGTGCTGTGTAGCATTTTTGTCCTGGCCCTGTGTTACATACACTCAGGGTGATGCACGTGGTTTAGCTGCCTTAAGTGGCAGAGGAATTCTGAAGTGCAGGAAACAGAATTAGTCAGAGAGGGTCAATAGTTTATTGAACATGCCAGAATAACAAGTTAAAGCACATGTCTAGATTCAGAAGTTCTAAGAAAGGCTGTTTCCATATTAAACCTCCGGTGGCACTTCAGGCCGGGGCTAGTATTTCCTTATTTCATAGTCTCTTGGAAGAGCGAGAGGTTTGTCTGTCCCAGCGAGCACCTGTTGCTAGGGTGTGGGGTGTAAAATCGCAAGCACGGTAGCGGCATCTAGAGAGAGCCGGCTTGCGAAGAGGCACCATTCAGAAGGACAGTTATTAAGTAGGACAGGCTGTTCTCCTCTTTAATTGCAGTAGGCGTCTGTTTGCCAGAAGCCGGGAATGGGTGATGGGGGATGGATCACTTGATGATTCCCTGCTCTGTTCATTCCCTCGGGGGCACCTGGCATTGGCCACTGTCGGAAGACAGGCTACTGGGCTAGAGGGACCATTGTTCTGACCCAGTGTGGCCGTTCTTATGTTATCAGACAAGTGAGGAGCCCTAGCCAGGAGGCGCCGGGCTCCCCTGTGGGCTGAAGCCTGAGATTCCAGTCCACGCTCCTCCCACTGCAAGGCCATTGTTTTTCTGCATTTGTCGTGGTCTCAGCTGACTATCCTCAAAGCTGCTTGGGCCACGGTAGCCTGGAACGGCTCAGTCACTTATGGGGAAGTTCTGAAAGGCACAACTGGGGTTTTGGGGGGAGATCCTGACTTTCAGTGGGACCTGGGCCCCTAACTGCCTTTTGCCATTGAAAATCTACCTCTTGATGTGTATTGTGCAAGTCTTGATTTGTTACTTGCCAAAATATTTCTTCAGCACTCTACATGGGCAGCACTAAGCTAAACCTCACAGCAGGGAAGGAAGGATAGTCCAGCTCCTAGGGAGGGTCCTCTTGGATTGAGAGACAGGTTCAATTCCCTGCTCTCACGCAGACTTTGTATGTGACCTTTAGCAAATCACTCGGTTTCTCTCTGCCCTGTCTGTACAGTGGAGATCATAGCACTGCCCTGCCTGGTGGGGAGGGTGAGAATACGTATATTAAAGACTCTGAGGGGCGTAGATACTGTAGTAGTTGGGGCAGTTAGCTGCAATAGATACCCTGGAGAGGTAGCTCGTTATTTTTTCCATTTTGCAGATGAAAACTGAGTCACAGGCCGATTGCTGTGAGCTGGATTCCAACGGGCACCCCCTAGCAGTAATGCATTCAGAGATTCAGACCCCTACTGTACAATCTCTTTATGTATGCATTGTGAAACCATTTCCGTTGGTTTGGCCATGTGTGCCAGCTCCTCCAGCATTGACGTGCACAGACCTCCTTGTCTGCACTCCCTTCCGTGATGCTTGAGAAGATGCAGACAGATGAAAGACGGCGTGTTGCGCAAGAGGTTCTGATCTGGCCAGTTGCTCGTCACGCCAGCGTGTTTGGCAGCCTGGTGCGCTAGGTGACAACCGCATAAAGTTCCGCTGGACCATGCTGCACAGGTGTAGGTTGCTGAGGCAAAGTGCGCAGTGCTGGGCTCCCGCGGGTGTGGGAACCATCTGGCTCGTTGCTTTCTGTCACAGCAGCTGTGCTGTTTCTGAAACAGGAAGCGATGGTGTGTTAAGATGCTCATGTTTCCTGTTCCCTACCACTGAAGGCTGGCTACTTCACTTGGTTAGCGGAGCCTGGCTTTTGAGAACTGCCTGGAGTTTACTGCTTGGGTTATTGCTCCAAAGATTAACTAGAGAAAATGCTTTCTGTTGAGCCTTTTCATGCTGCAGATAGATGTATGACCAGTGGGTTGATTAGTTCAGCACTGAATCACTTTCTGTAGGAGACAGTAGCTGTCTGTTCGGGTCCGGCCAGGAAAGTCTTGGACTACTCACTCCTCTTCTCAGTCCTTATCTACACACAAACTTGAGTCAGCTCAGTTAAACTGGTTCAGTTAGACTAGACTCTTGTGTGGAGACTCTCTCATTTCTGTCTGAGTGCTTTATTTTGGGCTAGCTTCTATCTGTTCCTAATTCTCTTAAGCTAAACCAAAATAAGCCTGCTCTCAAACAAAAGAAGAGTGTCCACACAGCCTTTTACGCTAGTTTTAAAACTAACCTGGTTTTAAATCGCTCCTTAAGTAAAAATGATGTAACCCTGTGTGTAGATAAGCCCTTACTTTCAGGAGTGCAAATTTACTTCTTTTTAAAAAAAAATTCTTTAGCACACTGGTCCAGTCTGTTTGTTAAGAGGCCAATCACTGAATGCAAACTACATGG